>NC_064632.1:76568193-76871236 GCF_023864275.1 Schistocerca cancellata
TGTGTGCTCAGAACCTAACAGAGTGATGTGATGCGACCTATTGGCATATCTGAGACACTGTCCAACACATCTGTTCAAAGCTTCATCCGACTTTCACTGTAGATTCCATTCCACGCCCGATCGGACCCCTTTCGAAGCAGCCCTTGTATACCAAGAAACATGTAAGGCAGCCAAAGGAGACGCGGCAGCAGGCGAATGTCGAAGCCAGGAATGTGGACCGTGTGCCACGTAGAAGTTCTTCCCATGAGTCCTCTGCCCTCACCAATTAGGTGCAGCGCTTCCGGGACAGGCGGGCAGATGCGCGACCGTGCTAATGAGCGTGCCCCGGCCACCTGTGGGGTGGGGTGGGGGGGCACGTGACAGATCATCCAAAGATCCCGGCGGGGGGGCGAGGGGGAGGTGTAACTCTAGTGCTTAATGGCCCGCATCTTCCGGCCTCATTCCAGGTGCATGTGGTCTGTCAGGCGAACTTGCCTATTTCTGTTCGCACTGCGAGAGAGATCACGTACTTTCTAAGGGATATGTTTCGACAAAGAGAGGGACTACGCTAGTCTCAAAATACAGAGCGTTACAATTATTATTTCAGTAATACCGCGTCTTACGCTATCCCGTTTTACGCAAATCTAGAGTTACGCGATTTGTCTGTTTGGGCGCCCGCTCCTCTGTTCCCCCACTCCGACCAACAGTGTTCGGTTTCCCAAAGGTTCGAGTTTTATCTGCGTCATCCAAACGAAGCAGGAGTGGTTCATTTGCATCAAACAAGAAAAGAAAATCATTATCTTTGAAATACAAACTTGGTATTACCAACGATTTAGATGCAAATTTCAAATGTCTGAACTGGCAAAAAGTTTGATCTCTCGGAATCAACAGTCAAAACGATTATAAAAGATAACGGAAAAATTCTCGAAGCCCTGAAAAATGCTCAGTGTTTCAAATCAAGTATCATTCGTAAATGTCATGGTATTATCGGTCAGATGGATACACAGTCAAGACTATTCACCTGACCATACGACGCTTTGCCATTCCACCAATGTCCAGATCCGACGGTCACATGCTCATTCCAGTCGTAGTTGCAAATGATTTGAACATTGGCACATGCGTGGGTGGTCGGTTGCGAAGGCTCATCATTTGGAGTGTTCGGTGAACTATTTGTTCGGACTCACTTGTACTCTGCCCAGCATTGAAGTCTGATGTTAGTTCTGCTACACTTGGCGGCCTGGCCTGTTTTAACAGTCTGCCCAGCCTATGACGTCCGACATCTGTAATGAGGGATGGCCGCTCAACTGCATGACGCCTGGATGTGGTTTGAGCTTGGTTGCGCCACGTGTTGAAGACAGACACCACAGCACTCCTCGATCACCAGACTAGTCGTCCAGATTCCAAATTGCTGGTGCCGATCCTCCAGGCCATCACTATCTGCCCTCGTTCAAACTCAGATACAGGGTTATTACAAATGATTGAAGCGATTTCACAGGTCTACAACAACTTTATTATTTGAGATATTTTCACAATGCTCTGCACACACATACAAAAACTCAAAAAGTTTTTTTAGGCATTCACAAATGTTCGATATGTGCCCCTTTAGTGATTCGGCAGACATCAAGCCGATAATCAGGTTCCTCCCACACTCGGCGCAGCATGTCCCCATCAATGAGTTCGAAAGCATCGTTGATGCGAGCTCGCAGTTCTGGCACGTTTCTCGGTAGAGGAGGTTTAAACACTGAATCTTTCACATAACCCCACAGAAAGAAATCGCATGGGGTTAAGTCGGGAGAGCGTGGAGGCCATGACATGAATTGCTGATCATGATCTCGACCACGACCGATCCATGGGTTTTCCAATCTCCTGTTTAAGAAATGCCGAACATCATGATGGAAGTGCGGTGGAGCACCATCCTGTTGAAAGATGAAGTCGGCGCTGTCGGTCTCCAGTTGTGGCATGAGCCAATTTTCCAGCATGTCCAGATACACGTGTTCAACCGTTTCTTCGCTCACTGCATGCCGACCCGTTGATTTCCCCTTACAGAGGTATCCAGAAGCTTTAAACTGCGCATACAATCGCCGAATGGAGTTAGCAGTTGGTGGATCTTTGTTGAACTTCGTCCTGAAGTGTCGTTGCACTGTTATGACTGACTGATGTGAGTGCATTTCAAGCACGACATACGCTTTCTCGGCTCCTGTCGCCATTTTGTCTCACTGCGCTCTCGAGCGCTCTGGCGGCAGAAACCTGAAGTGCGGCTTCCGCCGAACCAAAGTTTATGAGTTTTTCTACGTATCTGTAGTGTGTCGTGGCCATATGTCAATGAATGGAGCTACAGTGAATTTATGAAATCGCTTCAATCATTTGCAATAGCCCTGTAGATCGCGCGCCTTCCCCATCCTACACACAGACAGCTCGCTCACTGGTAACACACGTGCCGTAGGTGGATCTGAGTAGCATACATTCTTTGCCGGGTTACTCTGCTATCGACTGGACGGGTTCACATCAGTAGTAGATCGGTGGTCATAATGTTCTGGCTGATCAATATAGTTCCGGCACATCCCAAAGAATGTGCAGAGAAAAGTTTCGCTACAGCTGTAATCTCAGTTGAAAAACCTTTATTCCTGTCTGTAAAACCTTATCAAAACTTCGTCGTTAGTGATACAGAGAGCTGCCCAAGATTTTTGCCAACGAATTGTTCGCACAGGAAAGTTGGCAAGGACACTGTGAAACGTCCCCTTAGAAAAATTGTACAGGACTGAGCATGAACTGACACACAATAATTTTAGCGCAACGCAGTCTGACTTTTAATAATCCCTACAAAAGAATGGTCCTTACTAACAATAACCTATACCTTTCATGAATCACTTACCTCACAAAAATCTTCGTTACTCGAACTACTGCAATACAGCGAGCGCCACTACTGCCAGCTAAATAAAAGATTCAAACTACGGAAGGCACTAACTACTGATAGGCATAGTTAGCAATTGAAATATGATAATAGAGAACAAACAATGTATTTACCTTAACAGTCATAATATATATAGTAGTTCATAATATCCAGTATTACAAATTATCAAAACTCCGCCATCTCTCTCCCCACATCCACCACTGCTGGCGGCTCACCTCCAACTGCGCAACGCTACGCGCTGTTCACAACTGTTGTATCTATAAGGTGAATATTCGTTAATGAGGGTCCATCAGCATTTCGGTGAATTTAACTTGCCGAGTGCTGTTGGAGAAGCAGTCACACCCATGCAACGATTGCAAGCGAAGAGGTCAGATGATTTGCTACGAGAAGCTCATTTCTGTCAATAGATTAGATGTTGCAGTACTACAGTGCTAAAATTGCCTAACCTTGAAATATTCAAGGCCATGGCCTCTCTCAGCCGTGAGCATATTCCAAGCTGCTACAGTTGCCGTATCTGGAATTGTGAAAATCCATACGTTTCAGATTACTTGTAATCGGACAGTGTCAAGTAATTCGTCCTTAACTGTCTACATTCAATTTCAATGGAGCAACTATTGTTCTGATTATTGTATATGTGCTGCATCAACTTTTGTAAACTGAACATTATTGGTTAAAAACAGTCTTGGTTGCTATTTTAGTTTTTTACTTTTCAGCAACGCGTTTCGCCTTATTTAGGAATTTTGAGGTTATCTTTTCAAGAATAGACGCGAGAGACACCAAGATAATATCTTATTCTCTTACTCGCTTCTGTGAACGCGAACGCGTTATGCAGATCTATGTGTCTCTCGCATCCATCTTGAAAAGATAACGTGAAGATGCCTAAATAAGGCGAAACGCGTCGTTGAAAAATAAACAACTAAAATTGCAACCAAGACTGTTTTTAACCAATACTGTTAAGCACTGGTTGGCTGTATGCCACATATGGACTGGAAGAAACTGAACATTGATATTAATATGACAGTGCTCCTTTGTACTGCAATGTTAATGTCCATAGGCAGTTGAACAACAGATACTCACTCTGTTTGATTAGAAGTGAATGTACTGTCCGATGGTGATCCACTCGTATAGAGAAACTCATTGGTAGGTTCCTCGTGACCTATGTCCTGGCACAACATAAAAATTACGATAGAACTTCATGCATCATAGTACAAGTAATGAATGTATTGAATGATTTATTTTTACTTTGTTTATAAATTTGTTGCTCAATTGTGATAGGTTAATGTGTTTAAAAGCTTGTGTAAATATTAGAGAATTATTCCTTATGTCGTATCCTCGTCGCCACTATGGTATCCTCGTCGCCACTCTTGAGTTTTGTACTGCTAGAAAGCAAGGGAGAGGATGTAGTTATGGGTGGCCAATATCCTCCTTCTAAAACACAAATGGACACGTGGTTTGATATGGTTCTTTATTAACATGAACATTTCTGTAACTGGAATAGAGTCCATGTTCTGTGGTTCAAGCCTATCAGTAATAGTCCTCTTGCACACAACATCGGTAATTTTGCTATTGCAAACTTTAGTCTCACTGCTAGTCCCGCTATAATCACTAACCTGGTCCATATGTTCTCCCGTAGCTTACGATGTGATCTGACCCCAGTCTGCGAATGTACGGACAGATACCAGACTGGAAGAGTGAGTTCGTGAGGGCCACCGGTGAGCGGCGACGGCCTAAACACTTGCTGTCGAGAGGGCGTTGGCGGCGTGTTGTTTGTCGGTGTGCCTCTGGCCTCTTTCGTGCTAGGTGCGCCTGATACAGCGCCTACTATCGATTTTCGCGTTACGTCGTTGCCTAGCGGTGTTCTGGCGCCAGCTTGCGTCAGCACACCTTAAATGTGTAGTCGTAATGGCGTTACAACGGCATTGATGAGTTTGTTATGTACCACATGATGAGGTTCTATACATTAACTATTTTTTTACAAAGAGCCGAATATGATTCTTGAAACTCTCCCGGTGTAATGAGCATCCCATGAAGTTTCGGGACTGCAGCCGGATGCCCTCAACTTTTTGCATCTTCAAGTGAGTGTGTAGCAATGGACACTGCTAGATCACATCAGTGTCTCTATATTAAAAACTGTCTCGAAGATTGGACAAGGCATGGGACCTGGTAATTTCTACGGAAAGAAAACATTTTATGACCAACGACAGGTCTAGCGACAATTAGTTTCATTATTTTCGACATCTGAATTTTAGATCCGCGAGCGCCCATTCAGTTAGATCGCGTGCATGTAGCATCACATGACGCACGCGCCTGCGCGCCGTAGCTAGAGCAATATTCGAAGAGGTCGGGTAACTCTACAGAGGTCACTCATGTAGCGGCTGCTTTTGCGCATGCATTTCCAGGCCTATTTTTGATAGAAAGGTACCGATATGAACCAGCAGTCTCCCACTTACACCGTCGGAGGGTGGTACAGGATTTCAAATCCCACCGGCGCACCTTTAACGTGCAATACAATGATGTCATTGCGGTGTCGTCATTGTATGACACACAAACATTACTCTGACACCAAGACAGACCGCTGTCCACCGGCGACGCTCTATCACAACTTTCCACTCAAAAAGATCCATCTCCAGTGCTAAGTACTTATCTGAAGATAGCTGAATAGTTGGCAACCGAAATATCGAGGCAGTAAATCACGTTATCCGGCTTCAGTACTTCATGGAAAAGTCAGAACACATCTGAATTATTAAAGGTCTTTGAAGTACACTGTAAGACAGAGAAAATGACCCGCCACGAAGGATATACGCGACTGGGATGGAAATCGGTGGGTCTAACTTGCATGTACAGACAAATAAAAGATTAAAATTTCAGAGAAATAGGGTTATTTATTCAAGCAAAAAGATCTTTACAAACTGAGCAAGTCAATAACGCTTTGTTTCACCTCAGGCCCTTATGAAAGCAGTTATCGGCTTGCCAGTGTTCAGTTATTCGTCTTTTCGTTGGTTGACGGAGTTGTTGAATGTCCTATTGAGGGATATCGTGCCATATTGTGTCCAACCGGCATCTTAGATTGTCAAAATCAGAGCTGACTGGAAGGCCCTGTCCACAATTCTCCATACTTCCAAACATTCTCAATTGGGAAGAGACCGGGGTGACTTTGCTGGCCGAAGTAGGGTTTTTAGAAGCAGGAAGACGAGGAGTAGAGCGTAAGGGTATTGTCGTCCTGAAATGTAATCCCAGGATGGCTTGCAACGAAGGGAAACAAAACGGGGCGTAGAATATTGTCGACGTACAGCTGTGCTTAAGGGTGCTGCGGAAGACAACCAACGGGTTCCTGCTATGAAATGAATAGGCACCCCAGAACCTTCCCTCCTGGACGTCGGGTCACAGTCCGATTTGTATCCCACCGTTGTTGGGGCACCTCCAGACACGTCTTTGCTTGTCAGTTTGAAACAGCACACCTCACTGGAGACAATTCTACTACAGTCAGTATGACCAGCGAAGACATTTTGATAATTCCTTCTTGGTGCTTCTTTTTTTTTTTAATTTTTTGTCTTAGATGATATATCATCGTAATAAACAATTTGAGTAACGTCAAAGCAAAATATCAATGTGATTTGGGCTTTTGTTATCGCAATTCTGGCCTCTATTCTTTCTTCGTAACTGGATAAAATTTACACCAATAACTTATTAATTCAAAATATCGTGTGTTCGTATGAACTGGTGACCTGTTGTATGATATGTATATCACAATAATACATAGTAATAGTTCCACAGGTCTCCTGTTTTTATGAAAACTCTCTGTCCTTGGGTATGTAATTGCACTAAAAGTTACAATAAACACCTCCACAAATCCTATATTCTGCGAAGGGTACTTAAAACCATGCTAGAGGTAAGGATTCATGACTTGGTGATCGTAATCTGATAGCCTATATTGACGAGTAGCACGACAGAAAAACGATAAAAGTAACGAATTTCACAGTATTACGTGTATAATATTTGTCGGAACTCTCATATATTAATATGAAGTTGATCCATCAATTGGGGACGAGAAAATCAGTTAACATTATATTTCAATAGTTCACGACTCGGATGTGCGAGAAATTTGGAAGATTCCCTGGCGTGAACATGAACCATCTATATCCGTAAGTTAGTTAGTAGTAGGAAACGGAATTTGCATGTCTGGTATATGATTAGTCGGGAAATGTTCCAGCACTGTGCCCCAACAACAACGAAACGTTATAGAAGCTACCATCTGTCAGGGAAAGGGTCGTTTCCACACATAACACAAAGGCGCAGTGCTTTAAAAGAACCATAGTCCGGCGAGGAGACGGCCTTTGCAAAGTACTTCACTCTCACGGAACACAGTTATGGAAGCTGTATGATCGGTGAACTGAGAGCAGGAAGTAAGTGACAGTATGACAACAATCCTTTGTGCTGTTTCATTGACGAATCTATGTTGGGAAACGCTGGGACTGCTTTGTCCCACCCGTTTCAAAGTTAATGAGTTCCTTAAGTTAAATGTTCAATAAAAAATAAAGGAAAATAAAGAAACTATTTGCAAGGACTACTCGAATGTTTCATAGAAAAACAGTGTGTGCGGATATTAATTAGTAGTGAGCTAAACGGATGAAGTTATATAACTGGGTACCGAATTATAAGTTCTAGAAATGATTAGACATGTTGTAAACTTTGTAGCTGTATCAGAATTAACAGAAGGTGTGAAACAAATACAATAAGTTGTCAGCCTGTGAATTCCACGAATCAGATAAGAATTTGGAAAAGGAGGTTGTAAGAACCGTGCAAATTTTGATCGAATGCTGTGAAAGTTTCCTGAATGGAAAATCTGTTATAATTTTGCAACAACTGTATTATAGCTTATAAACTACATAGAAAACAAGAACAATGTGAAAATACTGTCGTGGAGAACACAGTAAAAATTAAAAATATGTTCAAGGTGTACACCACCATGAGTGACACATTCGTTCTATTGCTGTACAGACGTTTCGAGCAAAAAGCTGCCCAATTACTGTAGCGTCTGAGACACAAAGTAAAACTGCTTTTCTATGTCTCTTCTTTTAATGGAGCAAGCCAGGTGGAAGGCCTTACCATGCACAAGAGATTGGCGACAAACTTGTCGTCCCAAGAAGAGGTAAGGAAAGCACTGAATTTGAGGTTTAAACGTCCCGCCGACGTCGGATCTACACTGTAGTGATTAAACGATTTATCATTTTGTAGTGATTAAGGGTTCTGTTATTTTACCGCCAAGGTAGCCGAGAGCGCTACCGCGGTGCTTCCTGGACTCGGGTAGGCGCGCCGGCCACAGATCGAATCCGCCCGGCGGATTAACGACGAGGGCTGATGTGCCGGCCAGCCTGGATGTGGTTACTAGGCGGTTTTCCACATCTCGCCAGGTGAATACCGGTCTGGTCCCAGAGTTCCGCCTCAGTTACACGGCTCGCAGACATTTGACCATATTCGCACTATTCCATGGATTACACTCGACGCAGACAGTTGGGGTACACTAATTCCGCCCTGGGTGGTGGGCCGGGGGGGGGGGGGGGGGCAGGAATGAAATCCGGCTACCCGGCCACCCCTTAAACATTAACATGCCAAATCCGAGTAACGATGGATGATCCTGCGTAACTGCGGGACAAGGCTCAAGCGATAGATAGATAGACAGATAGATAGATAGAAAGGTTTTGTTATTTTAGGATTGACACAATGGAAGACATGTGTAGCTATATTTGTCCAGAAGACAATGGACGATAAACTAATTTCAGTGTGTGGGAACCCCGCCAACTGTACTCTATGCTGCGAATGATTTTTCCGGCACCTGACAGGCATTTTTCTAGCTTTTAACCCTTGACCTCTAAGTGGAAAGTTCAGCCCTCGGTACAGACTGAAAACCATAATCGCCTAGAGATGAGGCAACACAAAGGCGTTGCTGAAGAAACGTAAATAATGTCGCGTTACGTTGTTAGTAATGGCAGACGCGCGAAACAGGGATGCAGAAGACACCTTTACTGCCAAGGATCTTTTATCGCCGGAAGAGCTATAGTTAATGTCTGATCGTCTGTGGTTGCGGACTACTGGCGACGGTGCAGCAATGCGTCCTTTCCTCGCGACAGCGTCATTTCAGGACGCTACGGCAGACAATGGACACCCCTGCGTCAGCCCCTATCGGATCTGGGCTGCTGAAAGCGCTGAGCGCGAGAGCGACATTTAGGAAATTTAGCGCCCCTCGGCTCTGGACTGGGTGGTGCAGTTACTGTCATCCGGCAACCAGCCACTATTCAGTGCATTGTTCTTCCCGTGGAGCAACGCTGAAGCCAATTTCCGCCGGGCGCTCGATATTTCACTTGTGCAGTGTTTTAGAGCGGATGCATTAATTACGTGTGCGAGTATCAAGATGCAGTTGCTATTTCGCCGTCATTATCATCCATCTTAATAGACCCTCTCCACCTTACTAGAGGAGTTAAACGAGGCGCAGATCGGATCAGCGTTTGGGATTACCGACCGTATTGTTTCTGAGGAAACAAGGGCGTGAGAGGTGGGAATAACGCACAGTGGTTTAGTAGCCGTAAGAAAAAAATCTTCTACGAAAGCGAGAGCGGAAGATTTAAGGGAAGTCGAAGCCGAGTTGACAAAGGCACAGTTAACCTAAACTGAGGGACCATCAGTGAATTCGAAGTTACATGTTTGCTATACGATCTGACATCCTAAGCAGTTTTGATCTTATTTAAGCGAATCTAAATCGTCAGTTCACTTTCTCAGTGACTGTTCTGGCACCGAAACGGCAGAGGAAAAAAGTAACAGCGAAATCCTGAAATCGGTCTTTTGAAACTGTTTCACCGCGCCACTCCTAATACGGTACCTCATTTCGGTCATCGTACGAACTCCGAAAACCCTGGCGTCGAGATGTGTGTTCGTGGAGCAGAACATCAACTAAAACTGCTCAGCGTTATAGTAGCAGTCTGTCGTAAAACAGCAATACCTAGCGATTGGAAAAAGTCGCATGTCTTTCTCATTTCCTATGGTCGTCGGACAGTTTTTGTCGTCATTATAGAACTTTATCGCTAACATCAATATGTTTTAGAACTATGGAACATGTTATATACTCACGTATTGCAACATTTTTTGGAGGATAAGAATGGATACTTGTTCTGCTCGTCTGTGAGATGCAGAGTCCCGTAGAAAATAACTCCCAGGTTGACTCTGTAATTCTTGATTCGACAAAGTTTCGAGAGGTAAGATTTATTGTTTTAGTCAGTCAGTTTGCAGTTTCCAAATGAAAGGTAAACCAACATCTTACTTTTACTCTGACACATTTAAATTTTATATTTCATTACATGTATAAACATCTGTGAAAACTGAAACTCCAAAAATGATTCAAGTGATTCATATGAAGTTTGCATCATAAACTGCATACGTGACAATACACACATGAATAGTACAATTGATATTGTTTTAGTCAGTCAGTTCTCAGTTTCAAATCAAATGGGTCCGAGCACTATGGGACTTAGCATCTGACGTCATCAGTCCCCTAGAACTTAGAACTACTTAAACCTGACGAACATAAGGACATCACACACATCCATGCCCGAGGCAGGATTTGAACCTGCAACCGTAGCGGTCGCGCGGTTCCAGACTGAAGCGCCTAGAACCGCTCGGCCACACCGGCCGGCTTCGCAGTTTCCAAATGAATCAAAAACCAACATTTTACTTTTACTCCGGCACATTTAAGTTCTGTATTTCATTACATGTATAAACATCTGCGAAAACTAAAACTCCAAAAAATGATTCAAGTGATACAAATGAACTTTGCATCATAAACTGCGTACGTGACAATACACACGAGAGTAGTACGATTATTGCAGTTCTGGATATCATCTTAAAAACTAATATCGATATGATCTGCTCCAATACTATCTTCTTCTCAGTTTTCATTTGCATTTGTACCATATCGCATCAGGGTTGGCATGGTTATTAATCGATATTGCACAGTTATTACACGGAATGGCACCGAGCGATGTGCCGCAGTGGTTAGCACACTGGACTCGCATTCGGGAGGACGACGGTTCAATCCCGTCTCCGGCCATCCTGATTTAGGTTTTCCGTGATTTCCCTAAATCGTTTCAGGCAAATGCCGGGATGGTTCCTTTGAATGGGTACGGCCGATTTCCTTCCCAATCCTTTCCTAACCCGAGCTTGCGCTCCGTCTCTAATGACCTCGTTGTCGACGGGACGTTAAACACTAACCACCACCACCACCACCACACGGAATGGCGGATGACATTCGGCTCGAAATGTGTGCACAACCATTGTCTGCGTGCTGTGTTAGTGATGTTACAGAAGTGACATTTGAGTTATTACACGGAATGGCGGATGACATTCGGCTCGAAATGTGTGCACAACCATTGTCTGCGTGCTGTGTTAGTGATGTTACAGAAGTGACATTTGGGTACCAGCTCTGTGCTCACCTATTGGAACGGAAACCGCCTGAAAACCACATCGAGGCTGGCTGGCACACACATAACGCCGGGCACATTCGATCGGGGACCGATAGATCTGCAAGTGGCGTTTTAGCACGCACGTTTATCCGCGCGTATTGTGCCACGACACGATCAGTGTCATTAAACGCGTAGTCGCGGAATGAAAAAGGGCCTCTGTAGTTTCTTAGAGACATTCACTACACTAAGTTTGTACTGCAGGCCACAAAGCATCAACATTGTCTGCAGTAGGCATTGACGAACAAGTTGCAGAATAAACACCAGCATCGTAGTCGCATTGTAATAGCCACGGTAGTACTTACATTAATACTCTTGTATTAGCAATAGAGTCCTTGTTTTTAATGTATCGACATTATTGAAATTAATGCGACAAATGAACTGAAGAATTAATTTTGGAAGATCGATTAGTTTCAGAATATCTAAGAATTCTAGTTTCTGTGGTCAACATTATTATCACCTTGTTCACTATCCACTATCAATTATCGAGAGACAATGTCTTACGTAAAGAAGAAAAGATTCAGTTTCAAAACTATTTTCTGTTACTGTTGGAGCCGGCCGGTGTGGCCGAGCGGTTCTAGGCGCTTCAGTCTGGAACCGCGCGTCGCGGCGGTCGCAGGTTCGAATCCTGCCTCGGGCATGGATGTGTGTGATGTCCTTAGGTTAGTTAGGTTTAAGTAGTTCTAAGTTCTGGGGGACTGATGACCTCAGATGTTAAGTCCCATAGTTCTCAGAGCCATTTTTTTTGTTACTGTTAGATGGGTATAGTTAGTGTTGGCCGACCTCGGCATGCCTACGTGTATGAATACGGTAACTAATTTTTCTGACGTGACACTGCAGTTATTTACAGTGCACCGAGCTTACGTACACACGTTATTAAACGAACTGAGCGAATTCAGGCAGGTACAAGCAACTACTGAACGCGATTTGTGAGCGTCAGATACTACAGAATGTTCATGCTCTTTTAAAACCTAGATGAATGTAGCTGTTTTCATTCGTTATAACTAATTTTGTTCATTTCAACGTTACGTGCATTTGTTGAGTGTACTGTTGTTCGCAGCATTATGTAATAGCAGATTATTATCTGTATCGTACGCCACAATCATTTGGTACAGGGAATGTCTTGAGGTTAATGTCAGCTACTCAGATGATGCCGGCACATCACTGAGTGTGTACGCCGTCTAAAAAAAAGAAGGTGTAGAACTCGCAGCGTTGAGTAATCAATGGTAGTTGATACTGCAGCTTTGAAAGTGGCATAGACCTTATATATTATGGGAAATTGTCCTTAAAACAATGGAACGTAGCATTCGTTGCGTTGAGAAATCAGCGGTACTTGATACTGCAGCTTTGAAAGTGGCATATATCATATGGGAAATTGTCTACCAGTTAAAGTATCACATCAGTGAGAGTGGCACCACGTGTTTAAAACGAATTATATTCTTGTTTCAGTTGCGTTATTGTTTAAGATTCCATTGGTAGTACCAGGTAAATACAATACAGGTAACTATAAACATAAATTTCACCGTTAAGGGATGGATAACGGGTTTGTTTGACTGAAAAAGAACCAGATAAATTGCTCCTGTTCTGGTCGGAAAATCAAACTGCTTGTATTTCCACTCAGCCACGCTATCACAATGCCGTTTTACAGAAAACAGCAGTAAGAAGTAACTACTTGCACCACTCTCGGTCTGAAATGACATAATAACCGTAATGCAAAATAATCACGTGATGAAGGTGCCCACATGAAACGCCGTTTCGTTGCGCGCCGGCCGCTTGTAAATGTCAGCGCTAGTTAACGTTTGCAAATTGGTTTTGTCACATAACTTCATGTGTGCGTTTTATGCTTCGTTGTTAAATTTGGTTTCTGCGGTTAACCCCTGTCTCTCATTAGTGCAGATTGCGAATGAACGGTGGGTTCAGTTAATTGTTTTAATGTCACCCAGTCTTCATGTGAGAAAGAATAACAACTACTGCCCGTTTAGTTTATATGCGTGCATTGCAATAAATCGAGAGAATCACTTACAAAGCAACTATTTCGATTTAACGTGTAATCAGTAACAATGGAATAGAATGCCTTCCATACTGTACAAAGAGTCGGATATCGTTCTCTGCGAATTCTATTGTGAGAAAAGTTTTTGAGAGATAAAAAATCACACACGGAAAAATTTCGTTACGTTTTTGCGTCTCACATTATGATAATAATTAATTATGAATACCTCGAAGAGACGGGCGTGTTGTTACACACACACACACACACACACACACACACACAAACACACACACACACACACACACACACACACACACACACACACACACACACACACATATATATATATATATATATATATATATATATTAATTTCATTGGAGATGGTACTGAGTGTTAGAACGTATTCCGTAAGGTTCGATAGTGGAACCAGTCTCTAATTGTATGGATTTAGTAATTTCATTTTCGAAGTGTTAAGGCGGAGCGAATACATATCTAGACCAGGCCACGCCCAATGACGTATCCAGATTCAGATTTCAGATTCATGATTATGTGATACCCACGCAAGGGAGAGGTAGCTTACGGAATCATTGTTCGGCCAGTTCTTGAGCGTTGTTCGTCGATATCGTATACAGGGTGGACCATTGATAGGGACCGGGGCAAATATCTCACGAAATAAGCATCAAACGAAAATACTGCAAGGAACGAAACTCGTCTAGCTTGAAGGGAGAAACCAGATGGCGCTATGGTTGGCCCGCTAGATGGTGCTGCCATAGGTCAAACGAATATCAGGTGCGTTTTTTTAAATGGAAACCCCCATTTTTTATGACATTTTCGTGTAGTACGTAAAGAAATATGAATGTTTTAGTTGTACCACTTTTTTAGCTTTCTGATAGATGGCGCTGTAGTACTCACAAATGTATAAGTACGTGGTATCACGTAACGTTCCACCAGTGCGGACGGTATTTGCTTCGTGAATCACTACTCGTGTTTAAATGGACCGTTTACCAACTGCGGAAAAGGTCGACATCGTGTTGATGTATGGCTATTGTGATCAAAATGCACAACGGGCGTGGGCTATGTATACTGCTCGGTATCCTGGACGACATCATCCAAGTGTCCAGACCATTCGACGGGTAGTTACGTTATTTAAGGAAACAGGAAGTGTTCAGCCACATGTGAAACGTCAAACACGACCTGCAACATATCATGATGCCCAAGTAGGTGTTATAGCTGCTGTCGGGCTAATCCGCACATCAGTAGCAGACAAATTGCGCGAGAATCGGAAAACTCAAAAACGTTGGTGTTGAGAATGCTACATCAATATCGATTGCAAAAAAAAAAAAAAAAAAAAAAAAAAAAAAAAAAAAAAAAAAAAAAGCTTCAAATGGCTCTGAGCACTATGGGACTCAAAATCTGTGGTCATCAGTCCCCTAGAACGTAGAACTACTTAAACCTAACTAACCTAAGGACATCACACACATCCATGCCCGAGGCAGGATTCGAACCTGCGACCGTAGCGGTCATGCGGTTTCAGACCGGAGCGCCTAGAACCGCACGGCGTCACCGGCCGGCAACATCAATTGCACCCGTACCATATTTCTATGCACCAGGAATTGCTTGGCGATGAATTTGAACGTCGTGTACAGTTCTGCCACTGGGCACAAGAGAAATTACGGAACGATGACAGATTTTTTGCACGCGTTCTATTTTGCGACGAAGCGTTATTCACCAACAGCGGTAACGTAAACCGGCATAATATGCGCTATTGGGCAACGGAAAATCAACGATGGGTGCGACAAGTGGAACATCGGCGACCCTGGCGGGTTAATGTATGGTGCGGCATTGTGGGAGGAAGGATAATTGGCCCACATTTTATCGATGGCATAACAGAATGGCGATGTACTTCCAACATGATGGATGTCCGGCACATAGCTCGCGTGCGGTTGAAGCGGTATTCAATTGCATATTTCATGACAGGTGGATTGGTCGTCGAATCACCATACCATGGCCCGCACGTTAACCGGATCTGACGTCCACGGTTTTCTTTCTGTGGGGAAAGTTGAAGGATATTTGCTACCGTGATCCACCGTCAACGCCTGACGACATGCGTCAGCGCATTGTCAATGCATGTACGAACACTAAGGAAGGCGAACTACTCGTTGTTGAGAGGAATATCGTTACAAGAATTGCCCAATGCATTGAGGTTGGCGGGCATAATTTTGAGTATTTATTGCATTAATGTGGTAATTACAGGTAATCATGCTGTAAGAGCATGCGTTCTCAGAATTTATAAGTACCAAAGGTACATGTATCACAGTGTAGCAACCGAAATAAAATGTTCAAACGTACCTACGTTCTGTATTTCAATTTAAAAAACCTGCCTGTTACCAACAGTTCCTCTAAAATTGTGAGCCATATGTTTGTGACTATTACAGCACCATCTATCACAAAGCGAAAAAAGTTGTCCAACTAAAACATTCATATTTCTTTACGTACTACACGAATATGTAATAAAAATGGGGGTTCCCACTTAAAAAGACGCAGTTGATTTCCGGTTGACTTATGGCAGCGCCCTCTAGTTGGCCAACCATAGCGCCATCTGGTTCCCCCTTCAAGCTAGACAAGCTTCGTTCTTTGTATTTTTTTCGTTTGACGCTTATTTCATGAGATATTTGGCCCAGATACGATCAATGGACCACTCTGTATATACCAGACTGATTTAATGGAAGAGATAGAAATGGTTTAAAGCACAGCTACGCTCATTCATCGCAGTGGTTATAGGCAGAATAAGCCTATAACGGACTGCAGTGAAAACACTACAAGAAAGACGTTGCGTGCGTACCGTGTAAGCTTAGAAAAACCCTACCTTATAAAAAATACATTTTCTTACCGCGAATCCCGTCCACGATACGAAAAGGAACGAAGAACATTATATACTGTCACACTATGTACATGAAACACTGTCTTCCGGAGTACAGATGTACATGTAGAAGGTATTTAATTGCTTTTATATCCATTTTGGAATTATTTATATGCCTCTAACGTCGCACGTAAGACGCTACAAATCCAAATTTGAAAAGCGTTTACTTGGCCATAACAACAGTGGCTCTGATTTTGATGAATAACGCAAACAACCAAAGATATTTTTGAAATTCTTTGTTTAAAAGTCGTAACCAGTTTCAGCGTTCATATTCATCTTGGGATGACTAATTACATTAATGTTTTCGTCAGCAGCATGTCGTCAACTCTAGCACTATACGAGGACATTTGAATATATAGCTTCCCTTTACTGCCCTGATTTACATGTATTTAGATCTAAGGTGAGCCAGTTGTATCTACTTACATATGTCCATTGAATGGCAGTTTGTCTTGTCATGGTCCTCGCGCTTTTCCAGGAAGATATACAAATTGTTTCAATGTAAACAGCACATGTCATCATCATCATCATAATCATCATCATCATCATTTTCTTGGGCCTTTGTCCCACTTCAACGCAATGTCAGCCGTGTTACTACGGATTTGGCTACGTTAGAGTTAGAGGGTGGCTGGTTGCCCTTCCTGTCGCCACACCATACCCCCCCCCCCCCCCCGGGACAGAAGTAGTGTACCCCACTTGTCTGCATCTAGTGTAAACCATGGAACAGTGCGAACGGTTTCAAATGCCTTCGATTCGTGTAACTGAAGTGGAACATGGGGACCAGCCCGGTATTTACCTAGTGGGTAATGGAAAACTGCCTAAAAACCACATCCAGCCTGGCTGACACACCGGCCCTCATATTCAGTCTGCTAGGCGGATTCGATCTGGGGCTGGCGCGGCTACCCGAGTCCAGAAAGCAGCGCATTAGCGCTCTCAGCTAACCTGGCAGGTAATATAAACAGCACATGTAATCTAGATAAATCACTGAGATACGTAGAACGAACTTCATAATATCCTTCATCTCATTTTGGAATTAACATACGTGCTTTACACTTTTATTTTGTATACAAAATTATGAGCAACCCTTAAGCAAAGATATCGTTCATCTCCTTTTGTGGAAAAAAGATCTTAACTAATCAAAGAAAATATGTGGGAAGCACAACATGTTAATGACATAATAATGTCTTTATCCTAAGAAAAAAGTATTATTTATGGACTATAGGTCAAATTACTTTCAAAATTTCTTTTTAATAACGACTGATAGTGGATATTTTTGTGAAACATCGTAATGGCATCAGATTGCATACTGTAAGTTATACGCCCCCCCCCCCCCACATCCACATACACAGACACATACAAGAGGTGGATAGGGTTGATAGATCAAGTCATTGAGAGCATGTTGACAACTTCTGTTAGAGGCAAAATGTTTGCTGATCCTTTCCGGCGATGTTAGGTGTCATTTAGGACTGTTTGCCACCCTGAGATGCTGCAAGGCTTACGAACTCTCCAGTGTTCTTGTGCAATCTGTGCTGCCTCTTACCCAGTCTTCTGATCCACATGAAATGCAGTAGGATGCACAAAACGTGAGTTATTAATTTGCTTTTAAGATATCTGAATCCATTTAGGTGCACTCATTCTTTGGTTTTCTTGCCGAAAATCACTCCGTCTGTTTTCTGTTGTAATTAACATCCTGCAAACGTTTTTACTACTCTCTCCTAGTTTGGCGAAATCTCAGTGTCCCTGAGCCAGAAAATACTAAAGGATTTCTGGTGTCACTGGAAAGTATCAACGAACATTTTGTCTGTAAAATAAGCAATCTATCATCACCACACATTTGTAGCAAAGACTTTGAAAAACTCTGTAACTGCATCGAACATTTGATGACCACTGCAGTTTACAATTTAGCTCTTCGGAATATAAAATTAGCGGTAGGAGGTCATCCCTGTTGCTGAGCATTAGGGCTCAGTTTGATTAACTTATGTTCTAAACATATTATTTCAAATACAGATTTATACAATTTATAATTTTAGCATGTTCTAGGAAAGGCTAAATTTTAAAATAGTTAATAGTAGGGGACACTGTGTGTCAATTTAGTGTATTGATTTTGGTTTCGGTTTTTTTAAATCTGTAGTAAGGCAGATGATTGTATATTACAGTGAGGGTGTTCTTGTTCAGGTATTTTAATTGTGGCACGTGTAAAGTTTAATTTATGAGAACAGTCCAAGGAAATCCTGTAGAAATTATTTGGTAGGCAGGGTTGATCATTTTGAATGCACTTGGGTAAACAGAACGAGCGAATGTTTATTTCTAGTTGTTCTAGGAGGCCCACTGTCTTAGCTATGTGGCTTGCTTTTAATATACGTAAGATATCTTCAATGCTAGAAACAGAGATTCCATGTTGATCCATGTGGGTGGAGATCAATAATTTACCTGTATTTTTAGTCTCGAGGAAACTATGTGTATATGGTATCTTATACTAAAGCTTCTGCTGGTCTGGCTGACATAAAACCTGGGGCAACTGTGAAAAACGATGTTGTAAATACATGTTGTTTACATTTTCCGACTAGAGGGAGAGATAGAGAGTGAGAGAGAGAGAGAATGAGAGAGAGAGAGAGAGAGAGAGAGAGAGAGAGAGAGAGGGAGGGAGAGAGAGAGAGAGCATGTGTGTGTGTGTGTGTGTGTGAGTACATTTTTATTTATTTATTTCCTTGACAGTGAGTGTCATTATCATTGTTTGCATGTGCATACGTGTGTGTGTGTGTGTGTGTGTGTGTGTGTGTGTGTGTGTGTACCTGTGAAGAGAACTAACATGTACCAGCTACACTGTATAAATTATTGCTTTATTATGGAATGGTGATATATGACTGGGTGTGGATTTTGCCTAGATTGTGCTGTCCAGAAGCGTTGGCCTTTCTAAACAATATGTTTTACTAGCTTAACTAGCTTCAGGTGCTGAAGTTTGTCTGGTAGTTTATTATATTTTGTGGCGCCTAGGGGTGCTGGTCTTTCTCAGCAACATGTTTCATTAGTTTAAAAAGCGTCTGGATGCTGATGTTTGTCTGGTCTTTTTGTTCACTAAGATATCTGCAAACATTTCCGAAATTGGGAAATCTATTGGAAATCCTTCTTCTTGTAGGCAGAATTCTTTGTTTAACTCAATGTAATTTTGGTTAATAATGAAGTGCAGGAGGGTGGTTATGTCTGTTATGTGTTCCTGAGGTAATTGAAAGTATCTAGGTCTTCTTCTGGTATCTTGATTGTTACTTTGACTGGGATGAAGGTAACACAACAAGACCTAAATACTTACACTCAGTTACCAAAGGAACACATAACAGAGATAAGCACACTCCCATACCTCGTTACTGACCGAAATTACACTGATTTCAACAAAGATTTCTGCCTATAAGAAGGATTTCCAAGGGGATTCCCAATTTCGTGTAAGTTAGTGTGGTGTCACCGCCAGACGCCACGCTTGCTAGGTGGTAGCCTTTAAATCGGCCGCGGTCCGTTAGTATACGTCGAACCCGCGTGTCGCCACTATCAGTGATTGCAGACCGAGCGCCGCCACACGGCAGGTCTAGTCTAGAGACACTCCCTAGCACTCGCCCAGGGAAAACATACCTCTCTATCACAGGAATATCTGCAGATCACCAGAAAAGAAGACATTCAGGCAACTTTTTCAGATATTGTTCCTCAGAATAAAAAAGTAAACTTAATGATTACAAATGGATTCACACAGATCTTCACAATTAAAGTATACTACAAATTGACCCCAGAAATAGAAAAGGAAATCATCATATTATCTCCCATAGTTTTCTACGTCCTACAGTCGACACTGACGAGCAACAATACCCAAAGGTAAAAGTGAAGACCAAGTAATACCGCCCACCTCAGAAGACACGGAAAATCTTTAAATTCCAACAGAAACCTCAGTTATTCAATAAATCAAGCTGACCGACAAAAATCAGCTGATTCCATTGCCTTCAGCGCCCAAGAAATATCTGAAAACGATTATGCGCTCCATTACAACAAAATGTCATAATGAACGTCTTAAAAGAAAGTAAGAGGCTGAAGGGTCACTCTAGTTTTTCGCCAAGAACACCAAGTTTCCACTACTGCCAATCATAACCGTGTCTCTGACATTCGAAATCTCCTATTCCACTTTCTAAGTGCGACTTGTTGCCATAGATCATGTGAACACCAGGAGCCCACCTCATCATGAAGACACAGACTCTATCGTATTAAATAAACAACCACAAGAGGAAATACAGTTCCAATGAATTAATAATGAAATCCTCAGGTAAAAATACCTTACAATAAGATCCATGAATACCAAAACTGTGACTCATAGCCGCAAGTAAAAAATAATACCCACAGGAAATTTCAATGTTTAACATAAACTTCTGAAGCAAAAATTCAGTTGATGAAGTCGTAAGGCTGAAAGACCCCGAAGGGTACGTTCAGCTGTCCACTTCACCCATAGATACCTTTCCTTCGCCAAGTATGAGAGCTGTGTGTGTGACTGTCAAATGTAGACGACTGTAAAGCTATGAGTGTGTATGCAGTGTAGTGTCGTGTTCACACAGGAGATGATGAGAGAAGCGAGAGGGAGAAACACGGTGTCAACTCATAGTCTACTGCTCCTGAAGAGTACCAAGGGGCTGTCGAGCTTCAAGTCAGCGACGTACCATCATCGGCACTTTCAGATGCCCTTACTCCATGAGATAATATGTAAGTAGGCTGTTTATGTTTTCTTTATGTAAGTTTGCTGTTTATGTTTTTTTTATTGGCAACGTTACGTAGCACTCTGTATGAAAATCACTGGCTGTGCTGTGTGCAGTATGTGGCTAGTTTGCATTGTTGTCTGCCATTGTTGTCATGAACTGCTATAGCTGGATGCGAACAGCGCGTAGCGCTGGGCAGTTGGAGGTGAGCCGCCAGCAGTGGTGGATGTGGGGAGAGAGATGGCGGAGTTTTGTAATACTGGATGTCAATTATGAATATTAAGGTAAATACATTGTTTGTTCTCCATTAATGTCTTTCATTTGCTAACTATCCCTATCAGTAGTTAGTGCCTTCAGTAGTTTGAATCTTTTATTTAGCTGGCAGTAGTGGCGCTCGCTGTTTTGCAGTAGCTTGTGTGGCGAAGATTTTTGTGAGGTAAGTGATTGGTAAAAGGTATAGGTTAAAGTTAGTCAGGGCCATTGTTTTGTAGGGGTTATTGAAAGTCAGATTGCGTTGCGCTAAATAATATTGTGTGTCAGGTTAAGCACAGGCTTGTAAAATTGTTCTAAGTGGACGTTTCACATGTAAAATTGTTCTAAGGGGACGTTTCATATGGCGACCCTGCCAGGATACCTCACTGGAATCTTCTGATTTTTTCTTGTAGTTTGTGTATTTAGTGTAGCTTTTGTTTATTGCTAGCGCGTAATTGTAGAGAGAATCTCCTTTGTAGTTGCAGTCTTTCATTGTTGTAATGTAAAACAGTTGTGGCATGCATGTAGATTTGCAACAAGTATTTCGCAGCTGCGCTTGTAATTAACTACATATTATTTTCAGTGCTATGTTAATGTGTTCTCTTATTTTTGCTATTCAAATTGTGCTTTTCTGTGTTATCGTGTGAAATATTGTCACAATAATGGCGTGTGAAAAACGTAACACTCGGATCCAAAGTAAAATGAGAAACGACAGTGAAGACGAAAGCAATGTGTTAGCGCCACTGTGTAATGAGTTAACTAATGTTCAAAGTAGTAATTAGGTAACTGTGCATAGGGAAATGGAGCGGGCGTCAAACAATGGCGTAGACAGTCAAACAGGTAGTGAACAGGGAAGCATTATCGATCGATCGGTCGGCAACAGCTCGCCTCAGGAATCCGAAATGATAGGACACAATTTTGCAAATACTGTAGATTCAGGTTTTGCGTCCTCACCGTCTTCTCAAATGAGTCAAGACACATTTTCTGCTTGTCAAAATGTGAATGTTGCTGGTGCAAATGCACTGCCGAAAAGCGTAGAGGAACAGATTCCAGACACTAATGCATTGTTATTACAATTAATGCAACAAATGGGACAAAATCTCCTAAAGTTAGACACAATGGAACAAAATCTTAAAAAGTTAGACACAGTGGAACAAAATCTGCAAAAGTTAGACACAATGGAACAACACCAGAGACAAACACAGCAACAGTTAGACACAGTGGAACAAAATGTTAAAAAGTTAGACACAATGGAACAAAATCAGAGACAAACACAGCAAAAGCTTCAAAAGTTAGACACCACACTTGAACAAACACGTGAAGATTTAACTACTGAGTTACATAACATTGAATCGAAATGTCAAAAAGTCTGTAATGACGTAAAAACACAAATTTGTGAGCATTTTCAGCCTATTTTTTCGCGGCATGAAAATGCATTACAGAATCACGAAGCAGCCATAAAAGAACTGCAAACTATTGTTCATGAAAATCATGAGACTTTGCAAGCTAAAATGGACTCAGTTGCATCTACCGATTCGGTTACGCAACTTGCAAAAACTCAGGAAAACTTAAAGGACACAGTAGAAAGACACATGGGGGAAATTAGTTCATTATCAGAGAAAGTAGCCGAACTTTCGGATCAGGTCACTAACTTATCTACAAAGGTAGATGATGATCTGAATGACACAAGACCCGTAGCCTTCACTGACACAGAAGAGTATGAACAAATAAGAAAATTCAAACAAAATCAGAATCAAATTAATACGCAATACAAAAGAGAAATGCGGGAAGTACAAGATCAGCTGACACAGGTAATACAAGAATTACGTATTTCAGAGGACACTTGCGCCCCAATAAGGGAAGAGGGACATAGAAATACGGAACAGCCACAAAATAATAACACAGAGCATTTCGGTAATTATGAAAGGAATTGGCAAGGTGCACCGAATTTTGATATGGAACCGCCGACACGACGTAACAATGACCGATATGTGACTCGCCGACATGATGATTTTGACTATAAGCTGTTCATTACTACACGTAAATTCAAAACATTTAAGAATTCTGGCAACGACATTCATCCACAAGCATGGCTCCATCAATTCTCTCATTGTTTTCCTCCCAACTGGTCATTGGAGCACAGATTAGAATTTATGTGTGGCTATTTGGAGAATGAACCAGCTGTAAGAATGCGATCGGTCATTCACGATTGTCACAGTGAAGGAGATTTTTATCATGCCTTCCTCTCAGCATATTGGTTTCAAGCTACACAAGACCGTGTAAAACATAACATCATAATGATGAAACGTTTCGAACAATCTGAATTTTCCAGTCTTGTGAAATATTTTGAAGACATGTTGCACAAGAATCAATACCTGTCAAACCCATACAGCCCCTCAGAACTCATCCGCATTTGCTTAATCAAATTACCTGAACACTTACGGCATATTATTTTAGCAGGACGTTGCAAAGACGACATTGAAGCTTTTCAGGGACTGTTACAAGAACTGGAAATTGACACAGACAGTCGCGGGATGCGAAAACAGGAAAACAATCATTACAGGTCACATCCGTCACAATTCCGTGACGACAGAAACAATAAATGGCCACGACAAACCTATTCTTACAACGTAAATCGTGACCAAAACAGACACCACCCATATGACAACCACTGGCAGAGTAATAGTTACAGGGAAAGATCACCTTTCCGCGGTAATGACTATCACAGAGACAATCAGAGAAACAGACAATATGGGAACCAAAATAACTATTATCAAGGGAGACAGAATAACTTTAGACGCAACGGTCCAGCGCGTAGTTACGATTCTGGGAGAAATTCTCCACCACATGACCGACATGAAAGAAACTATCGAACCTACCGACATGACGACAGACGATATGATCGTAACGACAGACCTGAATTGCATCAGAACTGGCGAGATTTAAATAGAGCAGAGCACTCTCGTCACGATGAATTTGTAGAAGTTAGGTCTCCCAATCCCAATAACGACGCGCGCCAACAAAGAGACAGTAGGCGATGACTCACACCACTGGCAGCCACAAGACGTACTTATGAAACTGACGACGCAGCTGCCGTAGCTAGTAATTACGTAAAAATGGAAGACATTAGGAACATCTTACTCCAGGAACACGACGTAAAACATAACAACATTGCATATCCTGTGATTCACATTACTGTAAATGACGTAAAATTTACGGCAGTACTTGACTCTGGCAGTCCCATTTCAGTAATTAGTGAAACAGCTTTTAGCAAATGCAACAAATCGAACGATTGCCCCACACTTCCGTTACGTAAGATTAAATTACAAGGTGCAATCTTTGGAAAAAGTGTAGATGTACGCCAACAAACCAATTTAGAATTCTTTTGTCAAAGCCACAGCTTCTCTATGAACTTCCTTATTGTTCCATTATTGTCGACGGAAATTATACTGGGAGTAGACTTTTTGAATGAATACAAAGCAATCTTAAGCTTTCACGATGCTGAAATAAGTTTAGAGAAAGAAGGTAAGTCAATAGCTTTGAAATTTGAGGACTGGCTCTCAAACCATGATGAGGAAATTAATCGGCTTTACGTTCTGTTAGACAACAGTTCGGAATTTTCTACGGAACTAGACACCAACAATCACTCTGCAAGTACTGACAGGGATGACATCGACGGCATATTTGAAATTAATGAGTTAATTCAGAATAAAATTCAGACAATTGAGAATTGTAATGACACTGATAGGCAGGACCTTTTTGAGATTTTACAAGCACATTCCACAGTTTTTACTCACAAAACAGGAACAATCAAGGGATTTCAATACCAATTTCGTGTTCGTGAGCATACTAAATTTTGTGTTAGACCTTACGTAATTCCGGCGCATTATAGGGACCGTGTTAGAACAGAAATACAATCTATGCTTGTCGAGGGCATTATTGAGCCTGCAGTAAGCTCATACAACAACCCATTACATGTTGTTGAGAAGAAGAATGGATCGATCAGGCTTGTTTTAGATTCGAGACAAATCAATACTATCATCATTCCTGAAACAGACAGGCCGCAGACGATGGAAGAACTTCTTCAAAATTTTAATGGTGTAAAAGTGTTATCTTCCATTGATCTCAGATCCAGCTTTTATCAGATCGAACTTCATCCAGAATGCAGAAAATACACAGCTTTCCTTTGTTTCGGCGTTTGTTATCAGTTTCGGAAACTTCCTTTTGGTTTGAACATTTCTTCGGCAGCATTCATTCGTGGGTTAAATTCCATATTACCTGAGTTCTTAAAACGTCACATCACTTTATATGTGGACGATATTCTAATAGCAGAAGCTTCATGGGAACAACATAACCGCATCCTCAACAGTTTGTTACGTATTTTTGCAGAATCTGGAATTACAGTTAACTTGGAAAAGTCAGAATTCGGTAGGTCAAAGGTGAAGTTTTTGGGACATATTATTTCTTCTGAAGGCATTCAGCCGGATCCTGAAAAGTTAGAAGCAATCAGAGCCATTCCTGTTCCATCCACAAAAAGACAAGTCCGCAGTTTTCTAGGTCTCGTAAATTTTTACCGTCGTTTTCTGAATATGCAAATTCTAGTTACACCAAAACTTTGTTCTCTCACTGGAAAAAATACTAGTTGGAACTGGGACGAACAAGCACAGTTGGAATTCAATTCTTTGAAAGAAGCGTTACTTCACGCGCCAATACTAGCTCATCCAGATCTGTCACAAGATTTCTGCCTTAGCACTGATTCTTCCAAAGTTGGTCTTGGTGCCCATTTATTTCAAGAAGCCATAGAAGATGACATTACTGTTCAGAAAACCATTGCTTTTGCTAGCCGAGTGCTAACAAAATCTGAAAAAAATTATTCCGTTACTGAATTAGAAGCTTTAGCTATCGTTTGGGCATTTAACAAATTCCGTTTCTTTCTTTCTGGTAAGCACGTAAAAGTATACAGTGATCATCGTGCATTACAATTTCTTATGTCTTCAAAATTAAATCATGATAGGTTAAAACGTTGGGCATTGTTTCTGCAAGAATTCCGCTTCACAATAGTCTACATTCCCGGCAAGGAGAACATTGTTGCGGACGCGCTGTCACGCGCACCGGCTGGGCTTGAGAAAAGTAACACAGAAGGCAACCTCGAGAAAAATTTCAGTATTCTTTACATTCAGAAAGTCGCCTTTGAAAACTTCATCACCACATCTTTAAAGGACATTGCTCATGAACAAGATAAAGATTCGATTTGGAAAGATATCAAAAGTAAATGGCATGAAAAGACACAGACTCAGATTCGGCATTATTACCTGGTTAGAAACAACATACTCTTCAAACGCTGCACTGTTGATGACAAGCTATGGGTACTTTGCATTCCAGACGATTTTGTTAATAAGCTCATTTGGTACATTCATTTCAGCTACGCACATTTTTGGCCCACGAAAATGTTATCATATTCTTCGAACGACTTGTTATTTTAACAATATGGAAAAGCGAATTCGAAGAGTCTTGTCTATTTGTAAACTTTGTCAAAAGGCGAAACCATCTACTATCTCACATCGTGCTCCGTTGTTTCCTATTATTCCTTCTAAATTAAAAGAATTTGCTGCTGTTGATCTCTTGGGACCCCTTGTCAGAACATCGAATGGATTTTCGTACGTTCTAGTCGCTGTTGAACTTACTTCAAAATTTGTTTCTTTCACTCCGTTACGTAAAGCCACTGGACGGTCTGTATCCAACGCCTTTGTTAAAAATTTCTTACGTGAAGTTGGACACGTTAGTAAAGTCATTTCAGATAACGGACCGCAATTCAGATCTGCTGTTTGGTCACGCATGCTTCGGAATCATAAAATCAAACCTGTTTTTATTTCATTGTATTCACCACACTGTAACCCGTCTGAACGGATTATGAAAGAAATCAATAAGCTTTGCAGACTTTATTGTCACAGAAAGCATCAGCATTGGGACAGATATTTACACTTATTTCAAAATGTGCTGAATGAAATGCCTCATGATTCCACTGCTTTACCACCTACTCTTGTACTGAAGAATGAAGAACCTCCGAACAGAATCAGAGAGCTTGTACCTTTCCCGAATACACGTAAAGTTCGACACAAAGAGATAATTGATTTGGCTCTAAAAAATATAAAATCTGCAGCAGACAAAAGGAGAAAACTACACGGTAAAGCAAATGCAAAGAAATTATATATTGGTCAGAAAGTTCTCATTAAAGCTCATTCATTGTCACATAAGAAGAAACACTTGAGTCACAAATTCTTTCTAGTTTACAATGGACCTTACAGAATCCGACGTATACCACATGATAATTGCGTTGAAGTTGAAACTCTGCGTACTAGGAAGAGTAAAGGTTTACACCACATTTCTCATGTAAAACCATTTATTGACAGATAATCTGCTTTTTAACTTAGTCTTTGCAATTTTCACTTCACGCTACTTGTACAATTTGTCACGGTGAGAAACTGTTAACATGCAACATTTTGGTTTGCTTACGAGTGGATTCTGGATTTGAGGTGCTTTATGTGAAATGCCAGATGACACAGTGGTTAGTTTATGTGACAGCTACACGATTATATCACGATGTTACTAATGAGTGACAATTTACAATGTCGCTTTTGCGGTGTATCTGTTTTATATCTGAACAGTTTTTTCTGAATTCTTCTATAAAGTGAGACATGTTTTAGTGGTGACTTTTGTGCTATTGCTACAAGGAGACAACCTTTTCTGTAGCACAACAATACGTTACAGCACAGTACTTTCTTCATCACGGCAATAAGCGTAATAAGTAAGATATCTATACGCAAAGCATTTCACTTTGTTTATCATGAGGTAAGTACATTGACTTCTGCAGAACTTAGCTTTCGGAGGACAATGACTACGACACTTCCCAGAGATTATCTTACAGCAAGACGCACATTTAGCGCTACAGGACACGTATTTAAGTGATTAATTTTGTACTTAAAACATTTATTTTTAAAGATTTTTGAATTACAAAAAAAGTTTTTCGTGATACATTTCATTCCATTGCTGTAATCTGTAACACCTGAGGGTATAATTACAATAAACCTCAGGGGGGTACACGCCTACTTTGTGTACCATGTGTTTGGCAAGCACAAGGAGCCCTAGCTAATATGGTATTTGCTTATACAACTTTACACATCGGTACCATATTTCTCTAACACATAAATTACACACCTATCTGATCATTTAACAGAGAAACAAACATCCTTTTACTACGTCAGTGACACATGTTTACGCAATTACAGAGTTGGATTACTTCACACTTAAGAAATTGTACTTTGTCTGTACTTTGTGCACTGTTCATATTTTTTTGGAACCATTGTGATACTATGAGAGCTTTGAATGATGTATTTGGTAAGGGAGTATGATTTTAAAGTACGTTTGAGGCAGATGACACCTTTGACATGAACAGAGAATTTTATTAGGTTTTGAAATTATTGGAGGAAGCTACGACGATTTTGAGATTTGACTGAGGTTTTATGATGTTATTTTTACGACGACGATGTGTATTATGCTGCTGATGTATGTTTATGATCAATAAGCTAATGCTATATGAGTTATTTGATTATGCTATGTATCTGTTATGATGAAATATGAAAAAAGTGTCGACGAATAAGGTAAGGAGTAATGAATAGTGGTTAGGGACTCTTGACTTGTGAAAAAGGATGTTGGAAACCAAGAATCGTACTTTGAGAGTTATGAAATGTGTGTGTAAATGCGTGAATGTATCACAATGCAAGCGAAAATTTTTTGGACACTGTCATATCAATAGCATTTTGTTTCTACAGATTTGTACCGCAAATTCTTGACCTGTGAAATATTTTTATATGAGACTGTCACTGTAGCGGAAACTGCTGTCGTAAATATTTCCGTAAGAAAGTTAAGTGACCACCTGTACATAATGCGACGTGGGGACCCAGGTGTGTCAGACACCTGGAGAACAAGCCTTTTCAGACGCTCAGGTAGAAAAGAAAGCCATTAGGGTGTGCCAGAGGCACAGGTGGAAGAGAAGGACAAAGAGAGGCCTATACTACTGTTAATGACATTCCTTTGTAGAGGGCATCGCTAATGCGACACGCTCGTTACTTGAAAACATATGATTTTTGTAATGTGTTGTGGGCACACAGCTGTGTCAAACACCTGGAGAATAAGCCATTAGGATGTGCCTTTCATCGCTAATGCGACACCCTCGTTACTTAAAAATTTATGATATTTACTGAAATGCCTAACAAAATGACAAGAAATATTTTTACATCTGCACACCTGATTATGACAAGAGTCTTTGTACGAGAGTTGAGAGCCATTAACTTATGAAATGAAATGTCACATGACTACTGAATGATATTTTTATGCTGTGGTTTGCGTAATTGCTTATTTCATTTGATATCTGGTTTCCAGCTGTGTTGCAGCATTGCTTTTATAAAATAAAATGCATTTGCTAATGTGAACACTTTCTGTCAACAGATCTATTAAATAATTATTTTATGATCCACATTCTTTAAAAAGGAGCACTTGGAAAGGAAAGAACAATACGAAGGAACTCGTAACAGTAAAACATAATTTTCTTTTCAAGTACATGGTAATATTTTTTTACAATCAGTTGTTATGGTGCACCACTTTAATTACATAGACATTAAGATGTGAATATGCATTTCCCCTGTCTGCATTGTTGTTTTTACTGTAATATTTTTTTCTGCTTGAGCTATGTCATGTTTAGGTATAGGTTGCTGCTGTTTGTCAGGCATAGTGTTACTGAATTTGACTTTGTGTTACTCTTCTAAGCTAGTTTTTCTTGTTTCCTGCATTGCCTTATATTAGTTGTAATATTGCACTTGCTTTGCTAATTTATGCTGCTAGCTTTGCCAATTTGCATTTTTTTTGTCATTTCTGTTTGTGTTGATTTGTTGTGATGCTGCATTGCCTCGTCCCTTGGTATATATATCTGAGCTCAGTAGATTTAAGTTAGCTTAAGAGGGGGTAGACTATATAAGAAACTGACTATGGAGAATAGGTAAAGAATGCATTGCGAAGAGAGATTTGGGCCCCAATGAGTATTGTACAATCAGAAATAATTATTTTGAAAGAAATACGAATAGAATACAGGAACGAGGTATAGGTAGGATTTTCTTGGAAATAAATGATGAGGTAAGCAATGTGTGAACATATAAATACAGAAAGCATGCTTACATAGGATTTTTTTTTTTGGTGGAAGCAAAGGTTGAAAGAAGACGAACAATCTATGGAATGAAGGGAGATCTCCGAGCAAAATACTGCAGTAAAACAAACCCTGTCCTTTCCTCTTTGCTGCTTTTTCCCAATATGTAATTTTGTGTTGTCCTTTCCTTTTGTGCTATCCCACTATGTGTTTGTGTACCCTTGTGTATTTCCTGTCCTTATGTGTTTAGCTGATGACAGCTATGTTGTAGAATTTTTCTAATACTCTGTTATTTACCTTGTAAAGATGTTTAGACATCATTTATTCTGTTTTAATGCTCATGTGTGAAGTTGACGTTTCAAAAGTGATTCTGATCTTTTATTTTTGTACTCATGTCATCATTCCTGTAACACTGATGTATATGTTTATTTCTATTCTTTTGTAAAGCCCTATTACTACAAATATTATCTGTATTGTTATGTTTTTAATGATGTATTTTGTACCTTTGTAATTGTATTCTTATGTTATATAATTGTAATTGACGCCAGTTAATCAAATTAAGTAATTTGTAAGCATTCATTTCACTGCACACATTTCTGTTGGTCATAGTATATGGACAATATGTGAGAAGTAGGGACTGTTAGTGTTTGCACGTGTGTTACTAATTCAGCAAGGGACTGGATAACAGCATTGCTGGTTCTAAGGACAATTCCAAAAACTTTGTGAGTGCACAAGTGGTGGTTATGGACTTGCTATCTTCTCTGCAAGACTCTTCGATGGTGATTGTGCACCTGCACAGTCGCAACAGATGGCTGCTGGCCATCTCTACAAGGACTACAGTGGGTCTGCATCTCTGATGACCCACCAATACCATCATCTCTATAAGGACTACAGTGGGTCTGCATCTCTGGTGGCCCACCAATACTCTCTACCAGGACTGCAGTGGGTCTGCTCTGTGATGACCTACCTACCAATATTCGTCAGAACTTCGAATGACTCTGCTGTGGGTTTGCTCTGTTGTGGCGCATTACCTGTCAGCATGTCAAGAGTCAGCACTGTCTTTCTGTTAGAAGGACAACACTACTTCTTCAAGACTGCATGGACATCCACTACTTCCGTGTGCATTGCCTTTTATTGCTCAGACTTTGATAAAAGAAACGGCAGTTTTACTGTGGTGAATGATCAGGACTGTCTTTATTGACTGTGAGAAAATTTTAGCTTTTGACCAACATTGTATTAATAAGTGTGTGCATTTGATATCTTTGTTATTGTAATTATGAAAAATTTTTTCAAATCTGTATTGGCCACTGCCCAAAAAAATTTGTAAAATTTTTGTGGGGAGCATGGGGGCTATGTAAGTAGGCTGTTTATGTTTTCTTTATGTAAGTTTGCTGTTTATGTTTTTTTTATTGGCAACGTTACGTAGCACTCTGTATGAAAATCACTGGCTGTACAGTGTGCAGTATGTGGCTAGTTTGCATTGTTGTCTGCCATTGTTGTCATGAACTACTATAGCTGGATGCGAACAGCGCGTAGCGCTGGGCAGTTGGAGGTGAGCCGCCAGCAGTGGTGGATGTGGGGAGAGAGATGGCGGAGTTTTGTAATACTGGATGTCAATTATGAATATTAAGGTAAATACATTGTTTGTTCTCCATTAATGTCTTTCATTTGCTAACTATCCCTATCAGTAGTTAGTGCCTTCAGTAGTTTGAATCTTTTATTTAGCTGGCAGTAGTGGCGCTCGCTGTTTTGCAGTAGCTTGTGTAGCGAAGATTTTTGTGAGGTAAGTGATTGGTAAAAGGTATAGGTTAAAGTTAGTCAGGGCCATTGTTTTGTAGGGGTTATTGAAAGTCAGATTGCGTTGCGCTAAATAATATTGTGTGTCAGGTTAAGCACAGGCTTGTAAAATTGTTCTAAGTGGACGTTTCACATGTAAAATTGTTCTAAGGGGACGTTTCAAATACAAGGAGGCTTCGAATGTAATCCAGGGCAGTAGCACAAAGACAAATCATCAGGGACTTTATGCCACCACCCCTCTTTCCCCCTCTAACTTAAAGGCAAAGGAAAAACTGTCCACAGCGCGCGGTGCGGCATACGCAGACGGTCAGCTATCCAAGCACTGGCTTCACTCGACAGCCTTACCTTCAGTGATCTGAGGGGAACCGGTGTATCAAATTCGGCGTGGCTGTAGACATTCAGTTGACATAAATTCCACACACATCAATATATCACATAAATTTTGTATAGAACCTTCTGTCAAATAAAATGTCACTCAGAATTATAGTAATTCAATTTGAGTATCCATATAACATTGTTACGAAGAAAAAAGTAAGAATTCCCTTACTCTTTCAATCTCAGTACCACGTTACCTGCCCAAAAAGAACTCTGATTCTGTCTTTAAACCTTAATGAAATTGAAAATTATCCTCCACACAAATGTATGTAAGAAATTAAATTGAATCTGGCCCACCATACATGACAATACTAGACAATACTGACACTATAGGAAATACATGATAAACCCGCTCTTGTTGAATGAATCTGACGGATACAGCATGAAATACACACAAGCAAACCTTACTTCATTCATGTATCACCACTAAACATCACTTGATCGTAGAATATGTGCTAACATAAGTTTATCCTCCCACTAGCACTCAATATATTTTACTACGTGAACTAATTAAGTGACCACATACTGCACTTGCGATTCCTTACAGCATTCATATAGGTAGAGGTAATTGTGAAATCTTTGACACGCAGTACCAACACACGTTCCAAAAATATAAGAAGCTCCCACTCGCCTGAATCTACTAAATACTCAGGAAATATAATGAAGTATTGAAGTGTAACCACATGATATTCAAGTTACAGAAACACCAAATTGCTAAATTTCAAGCAGACAGACCTTGATTCAAATAACTGAAGCAGAATCTGAAGTGAATCAATATCAAAATAATCAAAGTTTGTCAAGCAATATTTTTAAGCAGACACCTGCTAAAGTAAATCACTGCAGAAAGCTACAACAGACAATATAAATAATCATATATTACAGACAAGATGAAAAAATTGTAAAACATGTAGCTTGAAAACCACAGCACAAGCAGAGAATCAGTTCAGGCTTCATCTCGGTGTTCCACATACATGAAAGCTTGTTTCAGCTGAAAACACAGGAAAAATATTTCCAGTATGCATATGTCCTATCAGAGAAGAAATATAAAATTATCAACACAGGTTTGCAAGCACACATGGAAGAGTCTTGTCCCAGAACATCCAGTGTTAACAAATACTGAACAAACATAATACCCTTCTCAGCTCAATAGATCGTTCCACGATACAGCAAAAACATATAACAATATAATAATCAATGTACTAGCATACCAAATGAAACCTCACAGATCCACAGGCTGAATACCAAAGTTAAGACTCACTGAACTGTTTCATACCTGGATTCTTGGATACAGTAATTCTGATGTGTCGCATCACACACATGTGTGAGAATGACCGTTGAATATCTAAGACACAGTTTCGACATGAGAAAATTATAGGAATCAGTAATACATTTATCAGAGAATACCAGTATAGTCAGCACTAAATGCACTCAAATTTAAATGTCTTTCACACTCAAAAAGGAATTCATCTAATGACAAATCTTACCCTTTCAAATATGTGATAAATTTAGTCTATCATAGAGCAGTTCTTACCAGAATTTCACAGTTTTACTGAACTATCGACGATTTCAGAACCACAAACCACGGAAATGCGCCATACATTACAGTGATAAGTGTCCAAGCTATTTCACATTAAAAATCTCTCTGAATTCATTTAAATTATGGAGTGCAAGGGATTTCGCAAAGTGTAACACGCTAAGAAAGGCAGTTAGCTAGATTTTATCACGACACACTGCAATTAATATCAGCACTGTTGTCCTATGCATCTACTGACTAGCTATGTAAGTAAACTTTACCGTATCGATATATTTTGTGCAATGAAAATGTTCTTGCCAATCGTCCCCTACATTACCTAATAACCTGAAAAACTTAGTGCGGTAGCAGAAGTTATCTCGCAGCCTCCGTCTCCAGAGTCAAGTGTGGCGATGTTCAAAAGCGACAGAGACTTCCTGGATAAGAGAAATTCCTTTTAAATATTATTTGCAATCATTGCTAAAAGCCAGGCTTCTGCTTCACCGCAGCTTTGAATACAACTAAAGTGAATGAGGTACGCTTCGATAACATGGTTCCCGAGTTAACACATGTTGAGGCGTGGAATACGTGCAGAGATTCATTAAACAAAGAGTAGGAGGAGCATAATAAACTAGTAAGATCCGCACTATACTGAAATCTAACATGACCGATATGAATCTACTAGATAACATACATTATGTAAAAATATAATTCCAGTGACCATATACCTTTACATGCCTACTGGACACAATATAAAGATCTTACAGTATATTGTTATTGATTCCTTAAATATTGTTTTATGAGTGGAACAGCACTGAGATAAGATACTTGAAACTGCGGATAACTGAATGAAAAATTTAAACTGATATACAACCGTTCTAAAGGAATCAAAAGCACAAACAGACATTAAACATTCCCCGTGTTAAATACGACGGAAAAATTTATAGCAGACGGAAATCTAATTCTCAATTATCTGAAAAGCCACGTAATGTATAGTCACGTAAATGCAGCGCAGATGGGCAAAGTCAGCTGAAATCTCACCGTGATGCAGAAAGAAGTGAAATTAATGAGTCCATTTCACTGTAACAAGCCAAAGGGTCTATACTACAAGGAGAAGCGCCACATGCAATGATCATGCCAGCAGGCACGAAGAAGACTCTGTGTACGGACCGCGAGGCCTCCCAAAAACTATTCTGACAGCATTACTAATGGCAGGCTCCATTCAGGGCTGATGTACGTCAGAATCAACCCTGAAATGCACTGCTGTAGCAGACAGATACGTATCCACGGTACTGTCGGGTTTAAAACTAACCATCATAGCACACACGAATGCATGGCATGGAAGGTATTTCGTTCCATGGCAGGAAACTTTCAAGTTTTTCAAGTAATTTGCTATTGTAACATGCTTAAGAAAGAATTTTTCACCGTCTGTTTGCCTGGTGTTGTAATTGTGAGATACTGGTTTCAGTTCGTCGATTAGGAATCTAGGGATCACTCAGGCAAAAACTGACAACAGACGTTCTCCGTACATTCCTAACATGCATTTAAGGGGACGGTAATTTAATTTATGTATCTATAAAAATTATCCTTGACCATGTGTTGTAGTATAGATCATACAGTGTGTAACAGGTATAGATATTCCTGTTGGTGACTGAGGACGGTATACTGAACAACATTCCATCAGCATTTACTTTATTTCCAGACTAATAATTATAGGTTGGTTAGTACCTCCAAGTACATCTGGCAAGAGCGGTCCATTAAATCTTATTTTCGCCTAGGCTGCAGGTCGGTGTTGACGTTTGGATGCATGGACTGGAAACGGTTAGCCTACACCGACAGTCATAGTCCACTTAGTGGTGTAGTTACGACTGTGCGGATAACATCAGGTCGTAAAATTTGTGACATGTTTGTGGGAAGACTGTTAGCCGCAGAGTTAAATCAGCCAACACACAGACGCGTGTACATGTTAAGGTACCACATATAGAAACATCAGCACTTACACCCTGTACTCTGCAGTCACAGATGGTGAGTAAAAGAAGAATTAAATGGCGGCCAATTCACGTACTAAGACGTCTAGTATTATCTGATGATGTAGTAAATTAAGAAACACACCATAAACCCTATAGAGGACGACGAAATTGGAAACATGTTATGGTAGGTAATAACGCTGGTTTAGCATTAGTACTAAAACAAAAAGGAAAGAAGAGCGAACAGAGAACATGTGATGATGTTAACCAGTAGCAAACCGTCAGCCAAGGCGTATGAAGCAAAACATAAGAATGAATAGGATCGAAAAATGTTCAGTATGCGACTACTTTTTTATATGATGGAAGGTAAAAGGAAATTCATCTAATGTGGGAAATATTTAAGCCCCTTCATGCTCACACTACTCAAGAAGAAAGCATTTTACTGTTTAGCGCTATTATACTGCTTCATATAAATATGACATTCATTGAGAAAACTGCTTATGAAAAGGATGACGTTGCTAACTTAAATTCCTCTCTATGTTACAGTAGAAATATGGTACTCTTTTAGTTCACGGATTATGGGAGTAAACTGTTAAAATATACTGCTAAGATTAGTTTTTCATACATACTTCAAACCATTTAGGATAAATAGTTTATGGTATTCTTGAGTGGATAAAAGACACTTAAATAATAGAGAGCTGTAGCGTAACTTGACCCAACATAGCGGTGAATCAGGCGTTTAGCTTCGGCTTCAGAAACCGCATTCGGACGGTCCGCTGGGTAATAAAGACGAACCGCCACGAATCCTAATTCTGCCGCGTAATGGTATTAGCCACGGTGGCTCGTTGTGTGTTTACCAATGCACGAAATCAATATTAATGAGCCTAATTTCTCCATCGAATTACAGTAATTGAATGAAATGGAACATCCGCAACAGGGTGACAGCAGCACGACGACGATTCAAACCATGTGGAAGCTTGCGTCTGCGATCTGAATTGCAAGGTGACGACTCAGGCGGTGAATATGAAATGAGCTGCTCACAGTGAATCTACAAAGCATAAATGTTGTTATTATTGTGTGGTCTCACAAAAGTGTACCAATGTTTCACCGCATGTGTTGGTCTCTGGTAGAAATACAAACGTACTACAGGCAATGGCGAGACTTCTGGTACCATACAAAATAGTGAGGTATAGGGAAGACCTGTCGTGACTTATTAATAATTTTACCAGGCCATTGTGAAAAGATAAAATGCTACAGTGTGACCCAAACAAAACGTGCAAACTGTCGACCCAGCACAACGACAAACATCTGATAAGCGTACAATGAATTTGCAAGTAATCTCTCATATGGTGAGTTGTCCTAAAACTATAAAAAAGTTAACCGGAAACTAATTAATGGAAGACGAGCAGCATATTGTTGTACAACTGCCGCAGTGTTATGGAACTGTTGGTTATAACAATAAGTCAACGGGTAACTGAAAACAGATGGATTACTCGAAAGAGTAAAGACTACCTCACCTAGTGAGCTATTCGATAGATTCTGTATTGAATCTGTGTAGAAACTGCCTCATCTTCTAGATTTGTTTCATGTCGAGCAGTGAAGGATGACAGGTCTTTCAAACCTCAATATAAAAGGAAATAATCTTGATCATGTTGAACCAGCAGCTGACGTTGAAGTTAATGATTAATGAAAACCACCTCAGTTGTATTTTTACGCTTTATTGAGTTACGACACGTTTCGTTTCTTTTAGATCTTCATGCCAGCGGATTGTGTTGAAGTCAACACAAAGATGGTTTGGTCGTTGTACGAAATGTTAAAGACAAGAACCAAGAACACTAATCGTAAACATCCTACCGAGCGCCATTATCATTAAATGCGACAACCAGACGATCCATGTACTGACTTCAACACAACACGACAACTTGAAGATGATACAGAAACGGATCGTAATACAACAGAAGTGTAAAAATGAAGCTTAGGTGGTTTTCATTAATCATTTACAAAAATGTAAATGAGTTTCACGTCCCGTAGACGAGGAGGTGATTGGAGATGGAGTACGGACTTTTCAAAGGAACCAGTTCGATGTATTTCTTAAAGGAATTAGGGAATATACTGAAAACGAGAATCTGGATGACCTTACCATTGCTCCGCCACAATCAGTCACAGTTCTCAAAAACGTCGCATTGGCGATGTACACAACTATAGACCTACAATACTGACATCTATTTGTTTTATAGTTAATAAACATCACGTATTGTGCTTATGCATAACCTTTTTTCTGGATACAGCGATAATCATCTGTAGGACCAACTTGGTTCCCGTAATAACCTGCTATGTGAGACCAATAATGAGACCCATGACACAGTAGTTACAGAAGTTCCAACTGATTCCATGTTTCTTGACTTTCAGAAAGCTTTAAATTCAGTTCCGTACTGCCTTCAACCAAACTAAAGAAGTGTATAAGAGAAATATGAATAGATATGCATTTGGATTGAAGACTATGTAACCGTAAAAATTCGGTATCTTGTTTTTAATGCGGAGGCATCGTGGGAAAAAGACGTAGCAACCAATTTGCTTCAAAGGACTGTGATACGGCCGCCGTTTTGCGCGCTGTGTATGAATCACGATGAAGAAAGGTGCGGCTTATAATCGTAATAGTGAAACTATTAATAATTCTAACAGTGACAGTAATAATTATTTAATTTTTAGGCTTCAGCAATATTTTATCATTAGTGAATGTAAACACAGATTAATGTAAAAAGGTGGATATAATGGAGAATAATGAGAAATGCGTCTGCTGCGGCAACACTCCTTCAAGGAGACTTCATATCCCGTGCAGAGGGGGCAGGCGAGTTGCCTACGAAATGCTACGGCCAGGTCTGGAATGTTGATGAAACGGTGTGGTGCAGGATCCCAGTACCTAACAGTGACGAGTTAAATTTCCTCACGTTGTGCCCCATTGCTGACCTGGCTTGGTCCTTGGCCAAAGAAGGGGCCTGTTCAAAAAAAGGCTAGGCTCAGATGTTAATTACCCTATCCTCAGACCTAGAAGCATATCCTTTGTGACTACAACCGACGCCGAGACTTGCTTCAAATCAGCCCATTCTCTCATGTAGGCTTATAACACTATCTGTTTATGGTTCATCGAAATTTTTATATTTTCTTGCTTTAAAATTTCCGCATATTTGTGCAATATTTTCTTTATATGTAAGGTAAAGAGTGCTTAATGGACGTTGAACTTATTTGCATTGTGTGTGAGTAACGTACGTAAAATACTACGTAAATTGTTTATTATGTTAAGCAATTTTCTGATGACATTGGTATTTAAAGATATTTGTCTGTGCAAACTATTCATGTTGATGTAAATTTGACAATTGAAGAGTTTGATGAACTATGGGCATAAGTCCGAAAAGTGCAGTTCCGGTAAAAGTGAGTAGAATATTTGCATGTTTGTAACTTATTGAAAAACAGTTATATTTCAATGATGTAATAATTCTGTCTTAGTCCATACTTTTAACATACAGAATCATTCCTTACAAATGAAGATATTTCTTCCATTTGTGATATATTATCCAAAGTATGATGAACGGTTTACGCCCTTTTTCCAACAAACCATGATACCTCTAGAAAATATCAAGAAATTTGAGTTGAAAGTTGCTTTCATTATTTTCTTATCCAGTTAAACTGTACATTAACAAAAATATACGTTCATGGCCATTATAGTTTATGTTCCTGTTCAGGATCAGTAGCTTCTTCACTATTTACTCTCTTTTCTTCTTCATACCAGGCTTTTGCTGTATCAGGAAGAAATCGCAACAGGTCTTGAACGTCCTTCAACTTTCCCCACTGTTTCCTTTCTTCTTTTTGTCTGTAAGGTCGTTTTCTCACTCATTACCACTCATTTCACTCATTATACCACACAAGTTAACACGAAACGCAGTTCAGAGTCGACACAATCACCTATATGCAGTACACAAGGTGACAACTGTCTGTAATCCACTGCCTTCTTAAGATGATTGCTTAGCCTACACCAAAGATATCACGCTGAAATTTTCGGGGTGAGTAGTTCAAATATGGAGCTGTCGACTTAGCCCTTTGACGGAAAAAGGGCGTAAATTCAATTACGGCCATAGTCCATCACACTCCTCAATTGTAAGAAATGGTCACGCTTCGGATTAAGGTAAGAAATAGATCTTGTGTAAAAGCCAGTGTGTACGAAAGTGGCTCTGAGGACCTTAAAAGATAGCAATGGCGAATTGGCGCGCTACCTAGAGCAAGCGCAGGAAGTAAGTCAAAGAGGCTGTAGGCAGCAGTGATTGAGATAACACCCTTGTGGAGCGGGAGAAGCTTGGCCTGCAAATTTGCACAAAAATGCCTGGGATGGAGACTGCAAACGGCTTACTGCAGTAAGCCGTTTGCAATCTTCACCCGAGGCGCTTTTGCGCTAATTTGCAGGCGAGTTGTTGGGCTACTGTATGTGAAATTGAACGACCCCGAGAAAGGACATTGAGCACATACAGCAAGATACTTGCAGGCGGTACTGTGTGAGTGTAGCCGCTATAATTGTTCGCCACTATCAAACCTACAGCCAGCAGATAATATTTTTTTTATTCTACTTTTGTACAGCGTGAAACATTAATTTAAAAGGTGCATAATCATTCTTGAACCTTAAAGAAACTGGTTTACCCTGTTATTTCATCCTATTCATACACCCATATAGGGTTCCTTCCTGGTGTTTGCTTAATCCCAGTATTCTGTTTTACAGACTTACGAAGTGCCAGGTTAATATAAACAGGTACCATTTAAATTGCTTTTGTGTAAATAAAGAGAAAGTTTCCTTCACTATTGCAAAGTATTATAGTAAAAGTTTGCTTACGTATAATACAATCAGAATGAAGTCATGTTACTAGAATTGAAACGTCCCCTTAGAAAAATTGTACATGACTGTGCTTAAACTGACACACAATATTTTTAGCGCAACGCAATCTGACTTTCAATAATCCCTACAAAAGAATGGCCCTGACTAACATTAACCTATACCTTTCACAAATCACTTACCTCACAAAAATCTTGGTTACTCGAACTACTGCAATACAGCGAGGGCAACTACTGCAAGCTAAATAAAAGATTCAAACTACTGAAGGCACTGACTACTGATAGGCATAGTTAGCAAATGAAAGATTTTAATAGAGAACAAACAATGTATTTACCTTAATAATGTTGAAAAATCATAATATACATAGCAGTTCATGACATCCAGTCTTACAAATTTCAAAACTCCGCCATTTCTCTCCCCACATCCACCACTGCTGGCGGCTCACCGCAAACTAGCCACAGACTGCACACAGCACAGCCAGTGATTTTCATGCAGAGCGCTACGTAACGTTGCCAATAAGAAAACAAACAGCCTACTTACATAGCCTCCATGCTCCCCACAAAAATTTTACAAATTGTTTTGGGCAGTGGCCAATTATGATATGATAAAATTTTTCATAATTATAATTACAATAACAAAGAAATCAAATGCACACACTTATTGATACAATGTTGGTCAAAAGCTAAAATTTTCTCACAGTCCATAAAGACAGTCCTGATCGTTCATCACAGTAAAATAGCAGTGTTTTTCTCAATGTCTGAGCAGTAATAGAAAACTCACATGGAAGTAGTGGATTTCCATGCAGTCTTGAAGAAGTAGTGTTGTCCTTCCAACAGAAAGACAATGCTGACTCTTGACATGGAGACAGGTAATGGGCCACAACAGAGCAAACCCACAGCAGAGTCAGTCGAAGTTGAAGGATATTGGTAGGTAGGTCATCACAGAGCAGACCAACTGTAGTCCTGGTAGAGATTACGGTATTGGTGGGCCACCAGAGGTGAAGACCCAGTGCAGTCCTTGTAGAAGTAATGGTATTGGTGGGCCATCAAAGATGCAGACCCACTGTAGTCTTTGTAGAGACGGCCAGCAGCCATCTGTTGCGACTGTGCAGGTGGACAATCACCATCGAAGAGTCTTGCGGAGAATATAGCAAGTCCATGAACCACCACTTGTGCACCCACAAAAATTTTTTTTGAAATGTCCTTAGAACCAGCAATGCTGTTAACCAGTCCCTTGCTGAATTATCAACACACATGCAAACACTATCAGCCCCTAATTCTCACATATTGTCCATATACTACGACCAACAGAAACGTGTGCAGTGAAATGTAACTTACAAGTTAATTAATATGATGAACTGGTGACAATTACAATTTTATAACATAAGAATACAATGACAAAGGTTCAAAATATATGATTAAAGAACATATCAATACAGATAACATTTGTAGTAATATGGGCTTTACAAAAGAATCGAAGTAACATATACATCAGTGTTATAGGAATTATGACATAAGTAAATAATAAAAGATCAGAATAACTTTTGAAACATCAACTTCACACATGAGCATTAAAACAGAACAGAATAAATAATGTCTAAACATCTTTACAAAGTAAATAACACATTATTAGAAAAATTCTACAACATATCTCTTATCAGATAAACACATAAAGACAGGGAGAACACAAATGCACAAAGGTACACAAACACATAGTAGGATAACACAAGGAAAGGACAGGGTTTGCTTTACTGCAGTATTTTGCAAACAAAACATTCTTTACTTCTTGGATATCTCCCTTCGTTCTTCATTATTCCCAAAAAGTCCTATCTATACCTGCTTTCTGTACTCTTTTCGTATAACTTCTCAATGCATTTCTTCCAATTCATCGCAACTCATTGTCTTATATAGTCTACCCTCTCTTAAGCTAAATTACATCTACTGAGCTCAGATGCTAAACTAAGGGACGAGGCAATGCAGCAGCACAAAACAATTAACACAAACAGCAATGACAAATAAATGCAAAGTGGCAAAGCAAGAAGCAGTAAATCTAAATTAATGGAGCAAATGCAACATTACAACTTATATTAGCCAATGTGCAGTAACAAGAAAAATAAAACAGTAGTAAAACTGGCTTAACAGAGTAATACAAAGTGACATTCAGTAGCACTAGGCCTGGCAAACAGCAGCAGCAAATGCTATAACTTATACCTAAACATGACAAAGCTCAAGCAGAAAAAATGTTACAGTGAAAATGGCCATGTTTAATACATATGTCACATCTTAACACTAGAGTGATGCATCACGAAAACTTACTCTAGCAGACAAGTTACCAAATCGTAAAAAAATTATTTATGCAGGTCCTGTGAAGGGAAATGTCTATTTGTGCTCTCATTTCTAACAAAGTATATCATAAACGTGTTCTTTACCGGGTCTGTAGACAGAAAATAGTGACTTTAGTACATCTATTAAATTTTATAATAACCAATGCTGCAGTGCAGCTAGAAACTAGATACTAAAGAAAATGAGCAAATATGTATATAAAGCAACATATGAAACGCATTCACTAGGAAAATGGCGTCTCCAAAGGCAAGAAAAATTCTCTCAGCTAGAAAGACAATAGATGTAAAATGTTTCTCATCATTTCATTAGGCATTTTAGTAAATATCATAAATTAAGAGCTCCACAGTGTAATCATATATTTTCAAGTTTGAGCGTGTCGTATTTGCGATGATTTCTACAAACGAATGTCAATAGCGAGGATAATGGCCCCTTTTTTTCCACCTGTGCCTCTGAAAGGCACACACTAATGGCTTTTTTGCAGGCAACTATCGCGCAGCTGGGTGCCCACCACGCATTACGTGAAGGTCACTTCACTCTCCTACCGAAATATTTACGACAGTAGTTTGCACTACAGTGACAGTCTCATATAAAAAATTTCACAGGTCGATAATTTGCGTTGCAAATGTGTAGAAACAAAATCCTATGAATATAACAGTGTTCAAAAAGTTTTCAATGGCATTGTGATACATTCGCACATTTACACACATTTCATAACTCTTAAAGTACATTTCTTGGTTTCCAACATCCTTTTCCACAAACCAAAGTCCCTAACTACTATTCATTGTTCATATACATATAAACACATAATCACATTCCTCATATAGCATCAGCTTATTGATCATAAACATACCTCAACAGCATAATACACATTGTCATCGTAATAATAACATCATAAAAACTCAGTCAAATCTTAAAATCGTCGTAGCTTTCTGCAATAATTTCAAACCATAAAAAAATATTCTCTGCTCATTTCAATAGTGTCATCTACCTCTAACGTACTTTAAAAATCATGATCTCATACCAAATACATCATTCAAAGCCCTCATAGTATCACAATGGTTCTGAAAAAATATGAAGAGTTCACAAAGTACAGACAAAATACAATTTCATAAGTGTGAAGTTTTCCAACTTTGTGATTGCGTAAACATGTCACTGATGTAGTAAAAAAAATGTTTTTTCTCTGTTAAATAATCAGATAGCTGTGTAATTCTGTGTTAGAGGAATATGGTACCGATGTGTAAAGTTGTACAAGCAAATACCATATTAGCTAGGGCTCCTTGTGCTTGCCAAACACATGGTACACAAAGTAAGCGTGTACCCCCTGCGGATTAATGAATAATACCCTCAGGTGTTACAGATTACAGCAATGGAATGAAATGTATCACAGAAAACCTTTGTATCATTGTACTTCAAATATCTTTTAAAATAAATGTTTTAAGTACAGAATTAATCACTCATATACGTGTACTGTAGCGCTAAACTGTGCGTCTTGTTGTAAGATAATCTCTGTGGAAGTGTCGTAGTTATCGTCCTCTGAAAGCTAAGTTCTGCAGAAGTCAATGTACTTACATCATGATAAACAAAAGTGAAATGCTTTGCGTATAGATATCTTAGTTATTACGCTTATTGCCGTGATGAAGAATGTACTGTGCTGTAATGTATTGTTGTGGTACGGAAAAGGCTGTCTCATTGTAGCTATACCACAAAAGTTACTACTAAAACATCTTTTACTTTCCTGAATAATACAGAAAAACTGTGCTGATATAAAACAGAAACACCGAAAAAGCAACATTGTAAATTGTCACTCATTAGTAGTGTCGTGATAAAATCTTGTAGCTGTTACATAAGCCAACCACTGTGTCATCTGGTATCTCACAGAAAGTACTTTAAATTCAGAATGTATTTTCAAGTAAACCAAAATGTTGCATTAAAATCTCATTAGCAGTACTGGTAAATGTTCTAAGTATGTGAGCCTTATAGTCGTTACGCAATCATGCAACTAACAAGCAAGAATGTACAAATAACAACACTGTGTCGTTTTCTCACTATAACAATGTATTGGTAATTTCTGTTTAAATAAGTTCTCTTGGTTCTTGACTGGATAGTTAATTTTAAACATTGTTGCATGTTAACAATTTCTAAGTGTGACAAAGAGTACTAGTAACGTGAAGTGAAAAGTTTTATGGCAAAGACTAAGTTATAAAGCAGATTCTCTCTCAATAAACGGTTTTACATTTGAAATGTGGTGTAAACCTCTACTCTTCCTAGTATGCAGTGTTTCAACTTCGACGCAATTATCATGTGGTATACGTCGGATTCTGTAAAGTCAACTGTAAACTAGAAAGAATTTGTGACTCAAGTGTTTCTTCTTATGTGACAATGAATGAGCTTTAATGAGAACTTTCTGACCAATAAATAATTTATTTGCATTTGCTTTACCGTGTAGTTTTCACCTTTTGTCTGCTGCAGATTTTATATTTATAATAGCCCAATCAATTATGTCTTTGTGTCGAAGTTTACGTGTATTCGGGAAAGGTACAAGTTCTCTGGTTCCGTTCGACGGTTCTTCATTCTTCAGTACAAGAGTAGGTGGTAAAACAGTGGAATCATGAGGCATTTCATTCAACACGTTTTGAAATAAGTGTAAATATCTGTCCCAATGCTGATGCTTTCTGTGACAATAAAGTCTGCAAAGCTTATTGATTTCTTTCATAATACGTTCGGAGGGGTTACAATGCGGTGAGTACAATGAAATAAAAACAGGTTTTTTTATGATTCCGAAGCATGCGTGACCAAACAGAAGATCTGAATTGCGGTCCGTTATCTGAAATGACTTTACTAACGTGTCCGACTTCACGTAAGAAATTTTTAACAAAGGCGTTGGATACAGACCGTCCAGTGGCTTTACGTAACGGTGTGAAAGAAACAAATTTTGAAGTAAGTTCAACAGCGACTAGAAAGTACGAAAATCCATTAGATGTTCTGACAAGCGGTTCCAAGAGATCAACAGCAGCCAATTCTTTTAATTTAGAAGGAATGATAGGAAACAGCGGAGCACGATGGGAGATAGTAGATGGTTTCGTCTTTTGACAAAGTTTACAAATAGACAAGACTCTTCGAATTCTCTTTTCCATATTGTTAAAATAACAAGTCGTTTCTAAGAATATGACAAAATTTTCGTGGGCAAAAATGTGCATAGCTGAAATGAATGTACCAAATGAGCTCATTAACAAAATCGTCTGGAATGCAAAGTACCCACAGCTTGTCATCAACAGTGCAGCGTTTCAACAGTATGTTTTTTCTAACCAGATAATAATGCCGAATCTGTGTGTGTGTCTTTTCATGCCATTTGCTTTTGATGTCTTTCCAAATCGGATCTTTATCTTGTTCATGACCAATGTCCTTTAAAGATGTGGTGATGCAGTTTTCAAAGGCAACTTTCTGAATGTAAAGAATACTGAAATTTTTCTCGAGGTTGCCTTCTATGTTACTTTTCTCAAGCCCAGCCGGTGCGCGTGACAGTGCGTCCGCAACAATGTTCTCCTTGGCGGGAATGTAGACTATTGTGAAGCGGAAGTCTTGCAGAAACAATGCTCAACGTTTGAACCTGTCATGATTTAATTTTGAAGACATAAGAAATTGTAATGCACGATGATCACTGTATACTTTTACGTGCTTACCAGAAAGAAAGAAACGGAATTTGTTAAATGCCCAAACGATAGCTAAAGCTTCTAATTCAGTAACGGAATAATTTTTTTCAGATTTTGTTAGCACTCGGCTAGCAAAAGCAATGGTTTTCTGAACAGTAGTGTCATTTTCTGTGGCTTCTTGAAATAAGTGGGCACCAAGACCGACTTTAGAAGAATCCGTGCTAAGGCAGAAATCTTGTGACAGATCTGGATGAGCTAGTATTGGCGCGTGAAGTAACGCTTCTTTCAAAGAATTGAATTCCAACTGTGCTTGTTCGTCCCAGTTCCAAATAGTATTTTTTCCAGTGAGAGAACAAAGTTTTGGTGTAACTAGAATTTGCATATTCAGAAAACGACGGTAAAAATTTACGAGACCTAGAAAACTGCGGACTTGTCTTTTTGTGGATGGGACTGTAATGGCTCTGATTGCTTCTAACTTTTCAGGATCCGGCTGAATGCCTTCAGAAGAAATAATATGTCCCAAAAACTTCACCTTTGACCTACCGAATTCAGACTTTTCCAAGTTAACTGTAATTCCAGATTCTGCAAAAATACGCAACAAACTGTTGAGGATGCGGTTATGTTGTTCCCATGAAGCTTCTGCTATTAGAATATCGTCCACATATAAGGTGATGTGACGTTTTAAGAAGTCGGGTAATATGGAATTTAACCCACGAATGAATGCTGCCGAAGAAATGTTCAAACCAAAAGGAAGTTTCCGAAACTGATAACAAACGCCGAAACAAAGGAAAGCTGTGTATTTTCTGCATTCTGGATGAAGTTCGATCTGATAAAAGCTGGATCTGAGATCAATGGAAGACAACACTTTTACACCATTAAAATTTTGAAGAAGTTCTTCCATCGTCTGCGGCCTGTCTGTTTCATTGATTTGTCTCGAATCTAAGACAAGCCTGCTCGATCCATTTTTCTTCTCAACAACATGTAACGGATTGTTGTATGAGCTTACTGCAGGCTCAATAATGCCCTCGTCAAGCATAGATTGTATTTCTGTTCTAACACGGTCCCTATAATGTGCTGGAATTATGTATGGTCTAACACAAAATTTAGTATGCTCACGAACACGAAATTGGTATTGAAATCCCTTGATTGTTCCTGTTTTGTGAGTAAAAACTGTGGAATGTGCTTGTAAAATCTCAAAAAGGTCCTGCCTATCAGTGTCATTACAATTCTCAATTGTTTGAATTTTATTCTGAATTAACTCATTAATTTCAAATATGCCGTCGATATCATCCCTGTCAGTACTTGCAGAGTGATTGTTAGTGTCTAGTTCCGTAGAAAATTCCGAACTGTTGTCTAACACAACGTAAAGCCGATTAATTTCCTCATCATGGTTTGAGAGTCAGTCTTCAAATTTCAAAGCTACTGACTTACCTTCTTTCTCTAAACTTATTTCAGCATCGTGAAAGCTTAAAATTGCTTTTTATTCATTCAAAAAGTCTACTCCCAGTATAATTTCCGTCGACAATAATGGAACAATAAGAAAGGTCATAGAAAAGCTGTGGCTTTGGCAAAAGAATTCTAAATTGGTTTGTTGGCGTACATCTACACTTTTTCCAAAGATTGCACCTTGTAATTTAATCTTACGTAACGGAAGTGTGGGGAAATCGTTCGATTTGTTGCATTTGCTAAAAGCTGTTTCACTAATTACTGAAATGGGACTGCCAGAGTCAAGTACTGCCGTAAATTTTACGTCATTTACAGTAATGTGAATCACAGGATATGCAATGTTGTTAAGTTTTACGTCGTGTTCCTGGAGTAAGATGTCCCTAATGTCTTCCATTTTTACGTAATTACGAGCTACGGCAGCTGTGTCGTCAGTTTCACAAGTACGTCTTGTGGCTGCCAGCGGTGTGAGTCATTGCCTATTGTCTCTTTGTTGGCGCACGTTGTTATTGGGATTTGGAGACCTAACTTCTACAAATTCACCGTGACGAGAATCCCGCCAGTTCTGATGCAGTTCAGGTCTGTCGTTACGATCATATCGTCTGTCGTCATGTCGGTAGATTCCATAGTTTCTTTCTTGTCGGTCACGTGGTGGAGAATTTCTCCCTGAGTCGTAACTGCGCGCTGGACCGTTGCGTCTAAAGTTATTCTGTCTCCCTTGATAATAATTATTTTGGTTCCCATATTGTCTGTTTCTCTGATTGTCTCTGAGATAGCCACTACCGCGGAGAGGTGATCTTTCCCTGTAATTATTACTACTCTGCCAACGGTTGTCATATGGTTGGTGTCTGTTTTGGTCACGATTTGTGTTGTGAGAATAGCCTTGTCGTGTCCAGTTATTATTTCTTTCATCGAGGAATTGCGACGGATGTGACCTGTAATTGTTGTGTTTTTGTTTTCGCGTTCTGCGATTGTCAGTGTCAATTTCTAATTCTTGTAAGAGTCCCTGAAAAGCTTCAATGTCGTCTTTGCAACGTCCTGCCAAAATAATATGTCGTAAATGTTCAGGTAGTTTGATTAAGCAAATGCGGATGAGTTCCGAGGGGCTGTATGGGTTTGACAGGTACTGATTCTTGTGCAACATATCTTCAAAATATTTCACAAGACTGGAAAATTCAGATTGTTCGAAATGTTTGATCATTATGATGCTATATTTTACTCGGTCTTGTGTGGCTTGAGACCAGTATGCTGAGAGGAAGGCATGATAAAATTCTCTTTCACTGCGACAATCGTGAATGACCGATCGCATTCTTTCAGCTGGTTCATTCTCTAAGTAGCCGCACATAAATTCTAATTTGTGCTGCAATGACCAGTTGGGAGGAAACCAATGAGAGAATTGATGAAGCTATGCTCGTGGATGAATGTCGTTGCCAGAATTCTTAATTGTTTTGAATTTACGTGTAGTAATGAACAGCTTATAGTCAAAATCATCGTGTCGTCGAGTCGCACATCGCTCATTGTTACGTCGTTTCGGCGGTTCCATCTCAAAATTCAATGCGCCTTGCCAATTTCTTTCATAATTTCCGAAGTGTCCTGTGTTGTTATTTTGTGGTTGTTCCGTATTTCTATGTCCCTCTTCCTGTACTGGAGCGCGAGTCTCCTCTGAAATATGTAATTTTTGTATTACTTGTGCCAACTGATCTTGTACTTCCCGGATTTCTCTTTTGTATTGCGTATTAATTTGATTCTGATTTTGTTTGAATTTCTAAATTCGTTCATACTCTTCTGTCTCAGAGATGGCTACAGGTCTTGTGTCATTCAGCTCATCATCTACCTTTGTAGATAAGTTAGTGAACTGATCCGAAAGTTCGGCTTGCAGTAGTTGCGCTCGCTGTATTGCAGTAGTTCGAGTAACCAAGATTTTTGTGAGGTAAGTGATTTGTGAAAGGTATAGGTTAATGTTAGTCAGGGCCATTTTTTTGTAGGGATTATTGAAAGTCAGATTGCGCTGCGCTAAAAATATTGTGTGTCAGTTTAAGCACAGTCATGTAAAATTTTTCTAAGGGGACGTTTCATATGTCGACCCCTAGCCGAGGATACCTCACTGGAATCTGCTGATTTTATTCTTGTAGTTTGTGTAATTAGTGTAGCTATTGTTTATTGCTAGCGCCTAATCATAGAGAAAATTTCCTTTGTAGTTGTAGTTTTCATTCTTGTACAGTAAAACAGTTGTGGCATGCATGTAAATTTGCACCAAGTATTTCGCAGCTGCGCTTGCAATTAACGAGATATTATTTTCAATGCTATGTTAATGTGTTTTCTTATTTTGCTCTTCAAATTGTGCTTTTCTGTGTTGTCGTGTGAAATATTGTCACAATAATGGCGTGTGAAAAACGTAATACTAGGCTCCAAAGTAACCTGAGAAATGACAGTGAAGACTAAAGCAGTGTGTTAGCGCCACCATGTAATGAATTAACTAATGTTCAAAGTAGTAATTTGGTAATTGTGCATAGGTAAATGGAGCGGGCCGCAAATAATTGTGTAGGTAGTGAAACAATTAGTGAACAGGGAAGCATTATTGATCGATCGGTCAGCAACAGCTCGCCTCAGGATTCCGAAATGACAGGACACAATCTTCCAAATACTGTAGATTCAGGTTTTGCGTCCTCACCGTTTTCTCAAATGAATCAAGACACATTTTCTGCTTTTCAAAATGCGAATATTACCGGTTCAAATGCACTGCCGAATAGCACTGAGGAACATGTTTCAGACACACGCACACACACAAAACCTCTGCCTACTGGGTGCCTGACCTCAGCCACACATCTGTAAGGTCGTACGCAGATGCCGCCACTTGGTTCACAGAACTCCTCTGCTCGGCGTCTGCGCGCAGCCACAGCCACAGCCAAACACGCCGCCGTGCGGGAAAATTGTAGTCTTACATACAATCAGCAAGCAGGTCGACGGCTTCTATCCAGACACTCGTTGACCAATCTGGTGTGCCACAGAAGACAGGAAAAGGAAAGCCGAAGTTTTTAATTTCATATTTAAGAAATCGTTCACGCAAAAGAATCGTACAAACGTATCATTGTTTGAACATGGCACAGACTCCGGTTTGGAGGGCACAGTAATAGGCATCCATGCTGTTGAGAAGCAACTGAAAGAGCTAAAAATGAGTTGGTCGCCAGGTCCAGATGGAATCCTAATTCGATTTTATAAAGAGTACTCTACGGAACTGATCCTTACAACATATACTAGATAAGTTGGTGATTAGATAGACAATATCGTTGTTAGAGGTAGTCTTCGGAAACCAGTTCATAGAGCTGAGCACTGATGAATCGTGTATAAGACGGGGGATAACCCCCGCAGCGTTAGTTAAGGCCTGAAGATAGTGTACTGAAGCACCGAAACTGGTAGCCACATCATTAATAACGTCGTAACAACGGCTGTAGGTGTTCCTTTTTATTAGTGAATAGTGAAAGGCCTTTACAAACTATCAGGAAATTCTTCGAAATAAATATTCAGCGAAAACTATAGGCAATAGACATACAAGGTACGTACACGTGTTAATGTGAGACGCGCCGCTTTCCTTACATACTTTAGCGCAAATGTTGCACTAAACTGTGAAGACTCAAATAGTGGCACCCTGAGATCAACAACATACACTGAACCATCTGATAGACAAACTCAGCGCTATATCTCAATAAAGCACGACAGTCATTTGCAGCATTTTAAACACATGGTGGCAAACATAGTTAAGCAGACGACTACAGAAAGTTATGCGACAGAATGAGTAAGGAAACGTGAGAGTAAAATTTTTCAAATGTTCAGAAAGCTGGCGTTACACAACCACGCCAGCCAAAGCCAGGAAGCGTAACCATTAGAACACCGTTACTCAGTCAGGAAGACAGTCAGCTCGACGCTCTTCAGTGACACTGCGAACAACTCGGCAGAAAATGGTTAAAACTGTGCAGACGGATCCGCCTTCGTTACTTTCACAACATTCCGTAACAGACGCTAGGCAGACCACAACAACGTCTAGCAGGAGGCTGACTAAGCAGTAAAGACCCTGTAACAAATTCGTTAAGCAAATGTAATGGAACTGAAGACAGCTGACCATTGGGAGGAGCCGAATCAATTCAGTCATTACGAATGACTTCGGAGAGCAGGACCTATCCTCAGCTCCACCCCACCCCCCTCACCCAAAAAGCTTTTGGTACTCAATTAGTAGTAGCGATGGTGTTCATGTACTTAGTAGTAATTAAACCAGGAGAATACAGGGATATAATTCTGACTGGGGAAAAATAACGTGTGGGGTTCCACAATATTCAATCTTAGGTCCACTACTGTTTCTCATATATGTAAATGATCTACCGTCAAATGCACAACAAGCAGAATTAGTTGCAGATGACACCAGTATTGTAAACACTCCCTGTACACATACAGAAATGGAAGAAATGGCGAACAAATTTCTCAAAAGTATCACTGACAGGTTTTCTGAGAATGGTCTCACCCTGGATCTCACAAAGACACATCATATTCAATTCTGCACCTCTAGGGTTACTTCACTACCGATAGGTGTAACACATAGTGATGAAATAATACATAGGGTGGAAACTTCAAAATTATTAAGTGCCCATATTGATGAGAATTTAAATTGGAAAAAACACATTTTCGAACTCCTAAAACAACTTCGTTCAGGCACATTTACACTTACTTACAATCACAGCAAATTTTGGGAGAGAGAAATCAGTAAGTTGACATATTTTGCTTCTTTTCATTCAGTAATGTCATATGGAATAATGTTTTGTAGTAACTCATCTTTAAGAAAGGTCTTTATTGCCAAAAAACGTGCTGTATGTGGTGCTCACCCGCGATTACCTCTTAGATAATTGTTTAAGGAGTCGGGCATTCTGACTACTGCTTCACGGTATGATTACTCCCTCAAGAAGTTTGTTGTACGAGAATAAACGATTACGGTTAAAAAGGAACGATGAGGTCCATAATTACAATACTAGAAGAAAAAATGACATTTATTACTCAAAATTAAGGTTGTCTTTAGCACAGAAAGGTGTGCACATCTCTGCAACAAAAATTTTTGACCACTTACCCAGTGATATAAAATGCCTAACACTCAGCAAAGTGAAATTTGAAAATAAATTGAAAAAGTTTCTCCTTGACAACTCCTTCTATTCCGTAGAAGAATTTCTATGTTTGTAACGTGTAATAGGTGGTGGGTAGGAATTGCTAACTCAATCTGTGTATCTCCTTTTCAATCCGGGATAAAAATTATGTGGTGATGTTTAGAGTACAAATAGATGCATGACTCGTTCCACATCATGAAGATTTATAGTGCAAAATTATCCATGGAAGAAAAATAAAATAAATTGCGTGTGACTAGGGCCTCCCGTCGGGTAGACCGTTCGCCGGCTGCAAGTCTTTCGATTTGTCGCCACTTCGGCGACTTGCGTGTCGATGGGGATGAAATGATGATGATACGGACAAGACAACACCCAGTCCCTGAGCGGAGAAAATCTCCGACGCAGCCGGGAATCGTCCCCGGGCCCTTGGGATTGACATTCTGTCGCGCTGACCACTCAGCTACCTGGGGCGGACTCCATGTAAGATGAAAGTAACTGATAACTGTCGTTCACAATCGATTCTCTATATAGGCAAGTTAACATCTTGTGGGTGAGATTGTTCTAGTGTTGGTGTTGCACTTGCTGTCCTACGAGACGATCAGCGATCTGAAGCCACGACTGATGGAGTCCGGCCTCCAGCACCGACGTTAGCACAGCAGCACCAGAGCTGAAGGGTAGTCTGAGGGTCTACCAACACATCTTTGGCCCAGGGCAGAAGCTGCCCTAAACTCTAGCGTTGCGCGGGTCTCCTTGTCTTCTGTACCTACATACCAGGTTCGGCATTCAGCGCGACTACACGGCAGCCTACATCACGGTCCGCCTGAGACGACAATACGGTCAGTGATCTGGGAGGGACTGGGCACTCACCAAAGCGACATGTCAATCAAAAGAAACACGCCGTGGTCACCGTCTCTCCAAGCAGCTACCGATAAGGCGTGGATAACTCGCAAGCGGGCGGCAAATCACCGCAGCCTGGTGTCACTCACTTTCACTACAAGCTAATTCAGCGTACTTGGCAGCCGTGAGTCCGCTGAGTTCTCCGCATTACGTAGCCGCCAATCGACGCAGAAACAGCAACGATTTGTATTTTCTGTAATGTTGTTGTTGTGGTCTTCAGTCCAGAGACTGGTTTGATGCAGCTCTCCATGCTACTCTATCCTGTCCAAGCTTCTTCATCTCCCAGTACCTACCGCAACCTACATCCTTCTGAATCTGCTTAGTGTATTCACCTCTGGGTCTCCCTCTACGATTCTTACCCTCCACGCTGCCCTCCAATACTAAATTGGTGATCCCTTGATGCCTCAGAACATGTCCTACCAACCGATCCCTTCTTCTGGTCAAGTTGTGCCACAAACTTCTCTTCTCCCCAATCCTATTCAATACTTCCTCATTAGTTATGTGATCTACCCATCTAATCTTCAGCATTCTTCTGTAGCACCACATTTCGAAAGCTTCTATTCTCTTCTTGTCCAAACTATTTATTGCCCATGTTTCACTTCCATACATGGCAACACTCCACACAAATACTTTCAGAAATGACTTCCTGACACTTAAATCTATACTCGTTGTTAACAAATTTCTCTTCTTCAGAAACGCTTTCCTTGCCATTGCCAGTCTACATTTTATATCCTCTCTACTTCGACCATCATCAGTTACTTTACTCCCTAAATAGCAAAACTCCTTTACTACTTTAAGTGTCTCATTTCCTAATCTAATACCCTCATCACCCGACTTAATTCGACTACATTCCATTATTATCGTTTTGTTTTTGTTGATGTTCATCTTATATCCTCCCTTCAAGACACCATCCATTCCGTTCAACTGCTCTTCCAAGCCCTTTGGTGTCTCTGACAGAATTACAATGTCATCGGCGAACCTCAAAGTTTTTATTTTTTCTCCATGGATTTTAATACCTACCCCGAATTTTTCTTTTGTTTCCTTTACTGCTTGCTCAATATACAGATTGAATAACATCGGGGAGAGGCTACAACCCTGCCTTACTCCCTTCCCAACCACTGCTTCCCTTTCATGTCCCTCGACTCTTATAACTGCCATCTGGTTTCTGTACAAATTGTAAATAGCCCTTCGCTCCCTGTATTGTACCCCTGCCACCTTTAGAATTTGAAAGAGAGTATTCCAGTCAACATTGTCGAAAAGCTTCCTCTAAGTCTACAAATGCTAGAAACGTAGGTTTGCCTTTCCCTAATCTTTCTTCTAAGATAAGTCGTAAGGTCAGTATTGCCTCACGTGTTCCAGTATTTCTACGGAATCCAAACTGATCTTCCCCGAGGTCGGCTTCTACTAGTTTTTCCATTCGTCTGTAAAGAATTCGTGTTAGTATTTTGCAGCTGTGGCTTATTAAACTGATTGTTCGGTATTTTTCACATCTGTCAACAGCAATAAATGGAATAATTTCGATTTTTTTTTTTTTACTGCGTCTGACGACGTCGCACGGGTCTTCGGTCTGCGTCATGACGAATTAGCATGGATTCCAGACCTGGACAACCTTGACATGAACTTCACTAAACAAGAGACCCCTAACTTACGGAAGAGACCAAAGAACTTATGCACACAGTTTAACAAGGATGCTAGCTCACGGATTGCTGGCAACACTAACATTGGTCAATGAACAACACAAAAACGATTTAAGAGATTGTAAAAACCCGAAAAACACAACGCCATACGGACAGTAATCACCGACAGAACAACATTGCTCACACACAGGATCGACCTCTTGGAGCCTCATGTGGGCACCATACTAAAGCCCCGAGCACCACGCTCCGCACACACAGCATCGAGAAAATAGCAAGCCGACAACTTACACTGGTTTCTGGTGATACAACAGCGTCAATTGAGGCGCCATACTTGCTATACTGCTGGCCGCGGTGGTCTAGCCATTCTGGCGCTGCAGTCCGGAACCGCGGGACTGCTACGGTCGCAGGTTCGAATCCTGCCTCCGGCATGGGTGTGTGTGATGTCCTTAGGTTAGTTAGGTTTAAGTAGTTCTTAGTTCTAGGGGACTTATGACCTAAGATGTTGAGTCCCATAGTGCTCAGAGCCATTTGAACCATTTGAACTTGCTATACTACACTGGGATAGTGACAGGCCGACAGGCTGCAACCGATGCTCCTTTCTCCACAACATCCATGCGGGCGCCGTCTTCGGTGCACGACACCGAGAAGTGGCAAACACACGGCCTGCAATCGACGCCGACAAGTCAGTACTGCCCCTTAGCGGTGGCGGTCACAGTTCCAATACTCAGACTGCGTACTGCCCAAGACATTCCAGCAGACCTTCTTTTTTCCTTTCCTCGTTTGTAGGCAGACTGACAGTACAAGCGCACACCAGTCAATGTTGCTTCGTTTTCGCTACACACAGTCACCACCAGAGTGCCCTCGCAGAACGTCTCTCCCACACAGAATGCCAGAGACGTACTGGCGTCGCTCACGTATAATAAAAATTCTGTACAAGACGGTCACTGTGTTTTAGTAGGGCAGCGTACTTTGTCTCTATAACTTTGAATACTATATGGTAATCTTCATAATCACATTTATAAATACCTCTGATATTATATGTCTATTGCGATTTGTCATAATACTAGTGTCATCTGCAAAAGCAAATAATTCTGCTTCATATGTGTCAAATGGAAGGTCATTTACACAAATGGGAAACACTAAGGAGCTAAAGTTTCGCCTTGTGGATTAACGATTTTCACCGAACTAGCTTGTAATAAACCTAGATTTTGTTTAACTTTTTCACATTATGGAAACTTATGATACCATCTCATTTACAGCAATGGTTATATCTACACTCCTGGAAATGGAAAAAAGAACACATTGACACCGGTGTGTCAGACCCACCATACTTGCTCCGGACACTGCGAGAGGGCTGTACAAGCAATGATCACACGCACGGCACAGCGGACACACCAGGAACCGCGGTGTTGGCCGTCGAATGGCGCTAGCTGCGCAGCATTTGTGCACCGCCGCCGTCAGTGTCAGCCAGTTTGCCGTGGCATACGGAGCTCCATCGCAGTCTTTAACACTGGTAGCATGCCGCGACAGCGTGGACGTGAACCGTATGTGCAGTTGACGGACTTTGAGAGAGGGCGTATAGTGGGCATGCGGGAGGCCGGGTGGACGTACCGCCGAATTGCTCAACACGTGGGGCGTGAGGTCTCCACAGTACATCGATGTTGTCGCCAGTGGTCGGCGGAAGGTGCACGTGCCCGTCGACCTGGGACCGGACCGCAGCGACGCACGGATGCACGCCAAGACCGTAGGATCCTACGCAGTGCCGTAGGGGACCGCACCGCCACTTCCCACCAAATTAGGGACACTGTTGCTCCTGGGGTATCGGCGAGGACCATTCGCAACCGTCTCCATGAAGCTGGGCTACGGTCTCGCACACCGTTAGGCCGTCTTCCGCTCACGCCCCAGCATCGTGCAGCCCGCCTCCAGTGGTGTCGCGACAGGCGTGAATGGAGGGACGAATGGAGACGTGTCGTCTTCAGCGATGAGAGTCGCTTCTGCCTTGGTGCCAATGATGGTCGTATGCGTGTTTGGCGCCGTGCAGGTGAGCGCCACAATCAGGACTGCATACGACCGAGGCACACAGGGCCAACACCCGGCATCATGGTGTGGGGAGCGATCTCCTACACTGGCCGTACACCACTGGTGATCGTCGAGGGGACACTGAATAGTGCACGGTACATCCAAACCGTCATCGAACACATCGTTCTACCATTCCTAGACCGGCAAGGGAACTTGCTGTTCCAACAGGACAATGCACGTCCGCACGTATCCCGTGCCACCCAACGTGCTCTAGAAGGTGTAAGTCAACTACCCTGGCCAGCAAGATCTCCGGATCTGTCCCCCATTGAGCATGTTTGGGACTGGATGAAGCGTCGTCTCACGCGGTCTGCACGTCCAGTACGAACGCTGGTCCAACTGAGGCGCCAGGTGGAAATGGCATGGCAAGCCGTTCCACAGGACTACATCCAGCATCTCTACGATCGTCTCCATGGGAGAATAGCAGCCGGCATTGCTGCGAAAGGTGGATATACACTGTACTAGTGCCGACATTGTGCATGCTCTGTTGCCTGTGTCTATGTGCCTGTTGTTCTGTCAGTGTGATCATGTGATGTATCTGACCCCAGGAATGTGTCAATAAAGTTTCCCCTTCCTGGGACAATGAATTCACGGTGTTCTTATTTCAATTTCCAGGAGTGTATATTACGCTGAGTTTATGACATGACTTAACATATGTGTTTTTGAACAACAGTTAAATTATTTTATTTCCATAATATCTTCAAACTATTTTATATACTTTCAAATTATTTTTATTTGTGTTAAATACGTCAGCTAACTTTTATTTGTGTTAAATATTAAAAACGGTCGGCCGGCTGCTGTGGCCGAGCGGCTCTAGGCGCTTCAGTGCGGAACCGCGCTGCTGCTACTGTCGCAGGTTCGAATCCTGCCTCGAGCATGGATGTGTGTGCTGTCCTTAGGTTAGTTAGGTTTAAGTAGTTCTAAGTCTAGGTGACTGATGACCTCAGATGTTAAGTCCCATAGTGCTTAGGGCCAATTTTGAAAAACAGAGGTATATAGAACACCAGTTTGAATCAAAAGAATTTTCTGGATGCATCTGGTGTACCGTAGGATAGTATATACTATAAATTAGCGCCAAAGACGCTACCACCTGGTCACAAGTTCTTCGCATATGCTCTAGTTCACTTCACGAGTGAACAAAATGCTATTACGCACACAGTTTAGTTACGCTGTCACTTTGATTTTCTGGAAAACTTTTTGCTATATGTCTAATGAATTGAAAAAAGTGCAAATTAAAAGTGGATACGAACAAATTGATGATCTAAAAGCAACCTTTTACCAACTTCTGTTCCTTTTAAGGGAATAAAGTGGACAAGAAGCCTAGACGCTGACGCCAACTGCAAATTCAGTAAATCCAACATCCATATAAGGTTCTTCTCTTCGAACATTTTTATAAATATTGCATTAACAGTGTTGTGCACCTATTTGAAATAAATTTGGACTTATAATATACGATTGTTATTGGGAAAGTAAGGCCCGATTGGTCGCGAAATGGAAACCACAGTGAAAATAAAAATTCTTTTATTAGCAATGCTACTTCTCTACATAGTCGCCGCACCTACTTAAGACATCTGTCGTGGCTTTGTAGGAACTTTCCAATACCCTGGTCGTAGAAGGTAGCCGCCTGTGCTTTCTGTCACTTCTGTACGTGTGTCTGCTGTCCGTTGTCAGTGCCAAAATGTATTCATCATATTCGGCAGTTCATGTGAGCAGAGGGAGCAGAGGGAGCCATTTCTGGTTGTATGGCGGGTGATCAAACACTTCACATCGACAGAGCTGCAGGAACATCCCCATTGTCCCTGTAGTGTGCGGCCGAGAATTGTCATGAAGCAGGAAATTCATGACAGGTATGTTGTGTGAAATCGGGGGAAACCTCGCATCGGGCACCTATACTTAGCGGGAGAAACTATTGTTTTAGGTACGTTTAGATGTTCATTGCGTGCTCGGAACTGAAAAGAGTGACGTGACGCAATCGACAGGCATAATTAAAGACAGTGCCAAGCACATCTGTATAAAACTAGATCGGATTCTTACAGTCCTTTCCATTTCACGACCTATCGCACCATAATTTCCCAATATCTCTCGTACTTTATATGGTCTACAGCTGCTGTATTACACTACCATTTTATGCATTCTGATTACTGAGTGTGGCGTGAGCCAGTTGTTAGCTACTCAGTTAATTACATAATACACTACTGGCCATTAAAATTGCTACACCAAGAAGAAATGCTGATGATAAACGGGTATTCATTGGACAAATATAGTATACTAGAACATATGTGATTACATTTTCACGGAATTTGGGTGCATAGGTAATGAAAAATCAGTATCCAGAACAAGCACCTCTGGCCGTAATAACGGCCTTGATATGCCTGGGCATTGAGTCAAACAGAGCTTTGATGACTTGTACAGGTACGGCTGCCCATGCAGCTTCAACACGATACCACAGTTCATCAAGAGTAGTGACGAGCCAGTTTCTCGCCCACCATTGGCCAGACGTATTCAGTTGGAGAGAGATCTGGAGAATGTGCTGGCCAGGGCAGCAGTCGAACATTTTCTGTATACAGAAAGGCCCGTACAGGACTTGAAACATGCGTTCGTGCATTATCCTGCTGAAATGTAGGGTTTCGCAGGGATCGAATCAAGGGTAGAGTCCCGGGTCGTAACACATCTCAAATGTAACGTCCACTGTTCAAAGTGCTGTCAATGCGAACAAGAGGTGACCGAGACGTGTGACCAATGGCCACCCATACCATCACGCCGGGTGATACGCCAGTATGGCGATGACGAATACACGCTTCCAATGTGCGTTCACCGCAATGTCGCCAAACACGGATGCGACCGTCATGATGCTGTAAACAGAAGCTGGATTCATCCGCAAAATTGACATTTTGCCATTCGTGCACCCAGATTCGTCGTTGAGTACACCATCGTAGGCGCACCTGTCTGTGATGCAGCGTCAAGGGTAACCGCAGACATGGTCTCCGAGCTGATAGTCCATGCTGTTGCAAACGTCGTCGAACTGTTCGTGCAGATGGTTTTTGTCTTGCAAACGTCTCCATCTGTTGACCCTAAGGATCGAGACGTGGCTGCACGATCCGTTACAGTTATGCGGATCGGATCCCTGTCATCTCGACTGCTAGTGATACGAGGCCGTTGGGATCGAGCACAGCGTTCCGTATTACCCTTCTGAACCGATCGATTCTATATTCTGCTAACAGTCACTGGATCTCGACCAACGCGAGCAGCAACGTCGCGATACGATAAACCGCAATCGCGATAGGCTACAATCGGACCTTTATCAAAGTCAGAAACGTGATGGTACGCACGAGGCATCACAGCAACGTTTCACCAGGCAACGCCCGTCAACTGCTGCTCGTGTATGAGAAATCGGTTGGAAGCTTTCTTCATGTCAGCACGTTGTAGGTGTCGCCACCGGCGCCAATCTTGTGTGAATACTCAGAAAGGCTAATCGTTTGCATATCGCAGCATCTTCTTCCGCCCGCATCTCGTGGTCGTGCGGTAGCATTCTCGCTTCCCACGCCCGGGTTCCCGGGTTCGATTCCCGGCGGGGTCAGGGATTTTCTCTGCCTCGTGATGGCTGGGTGTTGTGTGCTGTCCTTAGGTTAGTTAGGTTTAAGTAGTTCTAAGTTCTAGGGGACTGATGACCATAGATGTTAAGTCCCATAATGCTCAGAGCCATTTGAACCATTTGAACCATCTTCTTCCTGTCGGTTAAATTTCGCGTCTGTAGCACGTCATCTTCGTTGTGTAGCAATTTTAATGGCCAGTAGTGTACATCACAGGTCCCTTAGAGAAGATGCTTATTTAAGGAAGTCAGTTAGATTCTGCATTGGTTTTGCGCACTGTCTGCTGGTGTAGCCTACCAGTGCCATCAGTGGACCGACAATAGTACAGCAATCGTCCGGGAAACGCGGATGTGGGAAGCGAAATTGGTGCGTTATTGTTGGAAGACTTTATTGGTTCAAGTGATTCCTCTCGCCGCTTCTTGGATCGAAGCGGAAATCTAAAAGCAGTCACCTCCAGAGGGGATTCACGTTTCCCACCAAAACTGGGAACAAACGGTACGAACAGTCATTCATCAGTTCTTGCTGACTTGGTTTTACATCGTCTCATAGAAGGGGCAGCATCGTGTTTTAATACCTCTGAGTCACTAAATATCCCGGAGGGTTTTTACCACAGTCGTAATTCTAGTCTAAAATATAGCTACGGAGAGTTACACAACATGGAAACCTGATGAAGTCTTCTTCTTCTCCAGGGAGAAAGATCGTCATCAGTAATATGTGGGCACAACTGTTTACAGCTACACGCAGCAGCACCAGCGGCCCAAAGAGACGCTCTTAATGTGGGGAGTGGTTTACGGCCGCGGCAGTCGGAGCCCTTGGCTGCCACGGCGGCTGTGCGTTACGGCCGCGGCGTTAACGATATGATAACACGGCCTATTTAATTAAAGTCGTCGTCGTCGCGTTGAGCCTTGCACTGCACTGTACTATACGGCGCCGCCGCGGCGCCGACAGGCGGGCCGGCTTTTACAGCGCCAACACTAAAACGTCACGGCTGTGGAGCCCGTAAGGAAGTCGAGCGTTAAAGGTGACCCGCCCTCTTTCCTGGCTGCCATTCTATGGAAAGGTAGCCGCGGGGAAATACCGGCTCGACCACGCGCAATAAAAAAGTTGGTCCTGTAGTAGCCACACATCTCGCTTTTCTCATTTTATGTACTCTTGAGAGCACCATTAAAAAACTGAGGCACTTTGACACTGCTCGATCGCATTTTTTGTGATCATCCAACTTAGTAATCCCAGTCTTATATTAGGGGGCAAAAGGTATGAAATCTGTCTATACTGTAAAGTAATCTTATATTAGGTGGCAAAAAGGAATGAAATCTGTCTATATTTTAAAAGAGTTTATTTGGCAGTCAACACGTTCCCAGACACGCTGCGAAGCCTGCTGATGAATGATGTCTTATCCCAGTGTTTTTCCTGACAGGAAGTGATGTGTGACCAAGTTCGTTTCAGATTACTTCACGCTTTGAACATTTACCACTTACATGTCACCCACCTTACTACTGTCGTTCCTCCCAACCCCACCCCCGACCCTCACACACCCTCCTCCCAAGGACAGTTGTCACCGGTTCGTTGGCATCGCCGAATACGATAGATTCAACACCAGTATTCAAATGGTTCAAATGGCTCTGAGCACTATGCGACTGAACATCTGAGGTCATCAGTCCCATAGACTTATAACTACTTAAACCTGACTAACCTAAGGACATCACACAAATCCATGCCCGAGGCAGGATTCGAACCTGCGACCGTAGCGATCGCGCGGTACCAGACTGAACAACACGAGTATTTGACATCTCGAATATTCTTACTGAAACGACCCCTTAGAAAAATTAATGAATTACTGTTTTGATGAACCTCTTACGTTATTCGATTTTCAAACTGCTGAGCAGAACTGAACGTACTCAGACATTTCTCTCTTTACTTATTCTGATCAACACTAAACTAACACACAATAGTTTTTAGCGCATCGCAATCTGACTTTCATTAATCCCTAGAAAAGAATGGCCATGACTAACAATAATATATGCCTTTCATGAATCACTTACCTGACAAAAATCTTCGTTACTCGAACCACTGCAATACAGCGAGTGCTGCCAGCTAAATAAAAGATTTTAACTACTGAAAGCACTAACTACTGATAGGCATAGTTAGCAAATGAAAGATTTTGATAGCGAACAAACAATGTATTTACCTTAATAGCGTTCTAAAGTCATTTTATATATATATATATATATATATATATATATATATATATGTCAGTTCATGGCAACCAGTCTTACAGATTTACTGTCTCTGATGGTCACACGTCCAGATCATCCGCTCTCAAAAGTCCGCCATCTCACTCCCCACATCCACCACTGCTGGCGGCTCATCTCCAACTGTGCAACGCTACGCGCTGTTCACATCCAACTGCCCAACTCTTCAATAGCGACTATTCTAACAATGCGAACCAGCCACAGACTTCACACAGCACAGTCAGTGATTTTCATATAGAGCGCAATGTGGCGTTACCAACATAACAACCTAAACAATCTACTTACATTACGTCGGCACATTCTCACACAATTCCCTGCCGCACCACAAGGAATTCAATATCATCGTAGTTGTCAGGAGTCAACGAACATTCCCTAACCCTGCTCACAAACCCAGAGGTTGATATCATCGGGACTTTAACTAATAATGTTACTAAAAACGACATCTGTGTGTTCGACTAAAATACGAGTATTTTTCCATCATTTATACTTCTCACTACCTTCTCACGCTCTGTCCCCATGCCTAGGGGCTTATAACGCCACCCCCTCCCCTCTACCCCAAACATGTATATTCTCAAACTGAGCCTGAAGTTGGTTGAAGTTCTTCAGGCGTCTCATAGATACGCTTAGGTACTATCATCCCGAAAGATATGGATCCTAGGAGCGTCTTCCGATCTTGGTGATTATCTACTGTTAATAAGTAAGTTGTGAGTCAGCAAAGAACAACACTAAGGTCGAGACGTACATGTAACACGTTGCAATTGTTCTAGGCGTTCTAGACCTGTAGATCTACGCTGGAAGTGAACACACACACACACACACACACACACACACACATACACACACATACGCACACGCAAGACAACATATCGTACAGTATCTATCATAATATCCAAATTTTCTCAAAAATAAAACAAACAATTCTACGCAAAAGGAAACTTACGAATCAATGGAATTGTCAGTCATACTGGATGGCAGTGAAGTTTCGGTATTAACTATAAGAGACTGTTATGTCTAAGCAAGACAAATGACGTTTCTAAGGCATGTTTTTTGATCTACTGTGGCAGACAGAATACGTGAAACAAAAGTAAGGCAGTCTTTACATGTTATGATGTTTGTTTCCTCTACATCTGAGTTGACTTTGTTTGGTCCCTTTGAAGTACTGAGCGATGCTGCACATTAGTTCAGCTACCAGAATCAGACGCAGTTCAACTTGTAACGGAACTGAAATGATGGTGGGCTGACAGTAATTTGGAGCCCGCGCGTCTGAAACGGGCGCGCTTGTGCGAGACTGCCAGGGAGTGCACCCTGATGCCATCTATTGGCGAAACTGGGAATTAGCGTTGTCAGACAATGCACTAAGCTCTCAGAGTCAAATGTATTCTTTTTCTTGGTAATTATAAGTTATTACTGTATAATTTAATGTTGTAAAGCGCTAGTAGTAAATTATTATGACTGGTATGGACTCCAGGGTAGTAAATATAAATATTCTTAAATACTAAAAGATTTCGGTAAAAAGGTGGTAGGGGAACGCCCCCACTCTTGGTGATACGAGCGTAGCTAGGGGTAGCTGGAGACACAGGGACTGAACAAGGGAATGGCCTGGGGAGTGTTGACGTGATCGGACGTGCGTAACTGTGCTCACGCAAAAGTGATTGTGCAACAGCGAAGAGGCGAATTTCGTCGCCGTTTGTGGAGTAGAACGTGACGAATGGTTGTCGAAGCCGCCTCTATGCCACTGGGGCTGATTGTAAGAGTTCCTGCGCCCAGAATTTATGGCGGAGGTGCAGTAGCTTATACGAGTGCTACAGCTCGTAGTTCCAGCCGCTATTAAGGGCATGAGGCGTGAAGAGCTGCGTTAGCCACGTGCATCTCACCACCAGCACCGACACGTCTACCCAAGGCAAGACTGCTTGCAATTGTTAAGTCGAACTTTGTATACATGTAAAAGGAGAATACCAGTTTTCTTTTATGCAAGTGCAGAGGACAGAATACAGTAATGAGTAAAATTACGACGCATGTTGTTCATTGTAAAGTGTAGTAACCTCAAACATAGTATAGTGAAGTCAGACTGAGGCCACCATCGCCTCTTTCATTTACAATTCTTTTGGTTGTAGAATACTTTAGCGTATAAGAATGTTGAAAAGAGCAATGGTGACACCAGAATGAGTCGCCTATTTACAGTTACTTAAATTTTTCTGAGCAACCTTTCAAGTAAAGTCACTTAACTGATTCTGTATCAATGGTCCAAAGAGTAATATCGAAAATATTAAATAAGTTGAAGGATAGAATTTTGTTAACCGAAGTTGCATAACCTGTCTTGGTAGTAATTACCAAGCCACCTCACAGAAATTGAGAGAGTATTTGCTTTGTAGAATCATCTAGAATGATCAGAAATAGTAATATTCAGAATTATGTTTAAATTCAACTCAAGCCATTTCACTTTGAAACGAGCCCAAAAATTGATTTATTCTTTTGCTCCTTCAGAGCTGGCGACCGTACTTATAAGTATTTTCAGGAGGATTCGACGGTAAGTCTGCTGCTCTCGTCGTGCTGATAGGATTATCCACTGCTGCTAGCAGCGGTGATTGGATACATAAGCTCACTACCAAGTTAAGTGGGTCAGGTAGGCAGTGTTACCGTGTGAACTGTAGGGCACTGTAGGCCGTGGATCGAACCCGTTCAATCATCACAGCTCTTAGGGAAATAGTCCGGTTAGGAGTGAACTATTCATTAGGTAAATACTGGCGAGTAACGGTCAAAAATTTATACGCAAGTGAATTTAGCAAGGTCCACGTAGCACCTAGTTAATGTGGTGCAATGGCGAGGGTAGGAGTGGAGTAAAAGTGAGCTGAGCTTGTGGCGGCTGTGCTGGACTCAAATATTAACTACGTGAATTCACTACTGCCTCTTACCATTGGGACTGAGCTATTTACGGTCAAAATACGTAGCAGTAAGCGCAAAGGCGTGACAGCTACAAGTCCGTATTGGTTTTATACATACGGAATTGGGAAGTGGGTCATTCCGTCAGTGGAGGGGGTTAAAACAACCGAGTCAGTGGAGAACATACCCCATTTACTGATGGAAAGATTCAGCGGTTCGGTCGCAAACTCTGTTTGTGGTCATCCAGATTTTGGTTTCCCTTAATCGCCAAAGCAAAATGATGGGATAGTTCGTTTCAGAAGAATACTGCTGATTACACTTTGTGTCTTCTCCCGTTCCAAGCTTCTGCTACGACTTTAATTAACTTGCCGCCATCGAGAGGTTTAGTCCTAATTTTCGCTGCCCCCTTTTGCATCTGGAAGCTATATTATCTCTGTAAGCTAACTAATCAGATGTATCCTGACATCTACCACTGGACACTAACATGGGACATGCTCACCCGTAGCCTTTATATCGGCTTGAAAACTGCAGGAGCCATTTTCAAGGAGGTATCTCAATAATTGTCTGCTTCCGGGTGTTTAGACGAACTGTTGTTTCCATTTTCTGAACAATATTTCGACGACCAATCCTGCTGTCTTCTTCAGCTGCAACGTATTTTGCTATTAAGTGTACTTGCTACCTGCACTCCAACTACACTGTTCACTGTTTTCGATCTGTCGCCGCTATTTACAGTCCGATTCCTAGCACCTACCACACCTTTGCTGTTATTTTATTTTTCTGGCCTCACGCGGCTGTTTTGTGAAATGCAAGTTCTCTCAGCGTTTTCGAGCTGTGGCGGATGTGGTTCTCGGCGAGATCTTAAGAAACTGACTGCTGGACCCTAAAGTTTGCTAAAACTTAGACCACCGACCGTATTTATTACCTTTTCTTGCGTCGTTATTTCGGTAGACTACTTAATTATGCTGTCCCAGAAATTCTGCTTTTGCGCCGATATACAGGTCTCGTCGTATTGCATTTCATGGTTATATTCAAGGCAGTGTTCGGTGACAGCTGATTTGATTGGCTGTTGTAGTCGGGTGCGCAGCTAATTGTCCTTGTCCTTGCATCTATTCTCGTCTCTCCAGATTATTTGTCCAAAGTCAGACGCGACACATTCGCATGGAATGCAGTACATACGTGACTTTCTGAGACCCAGATCGTCTTTAACATTAAAAATTATGCTTTTTATCTTACTTGGCTTCTCTCGCTCGGTCTGAGTCCTGACGTCTTTTTCGGGCGTTCTTGATTTCGATTGCATCGCCCGTTCAGTTTGATACTCTGAGTTCACATTCCTTCAGAATACATCCTTGGGGGATCGAACTCGGCTATAAACATCGACCCAAGATCTAAAATAGTTCACAGTCCAGCTGGAATCATATAGTGTATATAGATGTCCTAGTTATTACAAAAAATGGCTCTGAGCACTATGGGACTTAACTTCTAAGGTCATCAGTGCCCTAGAACTTAGAACTACTTAAACCTAACTAACCTAAGGACCTCACACACATCCATGCCCGAGGCAGGATTCGAACCTGCGACCGTAGCGGTCACGCGGTTCCAGACTGTAGCGCCTTTAACCGCTTGGCCACACCGGCCGGCTCTAGTTATTACATTGCTTTATGTTACATATTCCGCACGTTAGCTGCCAAGAAATTTACGTTATCTTGGTGTGTTTCTCTACAACGTACGATCCTATTTGTCCATCGTTGGTCTCGACACAATGTTTACTTGTGATACCCTTGCATGAATGGCGGATTACACTCTGCTCCCTATCTAACAACTATGTCTTAATTGTTGTACGGTTTTAGTTGTGACTTACTTTTGTAAGTGACCTTTCTGAAAATTGTTTTGTTATTACACTATCGTGCTTTTACGAGCTGGTTGCCTACGTCTCTTTCTCCCTTGACCATCGAAGAAAAAGTGAGGAAGCGAAAGAAGATAAATAGATGCCCTTTTCAAATAACTTCGAAATTGTAGCAGGAAATTCTTTCCGGTGACTAGCAGCTGACGTATTCTCATCCTAAAGAGAAAACCGAACCAGGGGGAAGAGCGCTCCCAATAAGGGAGCGTGGAATTACTCCTACCGAGACGGCAGGGAATCCCTCTCGAAGGGAATGCTGGCAATTAGCTTATTGCTCAACCTGCACTTCGTTATTTGTGGCTTCTGTGCCACTCTGTGGCTTTCTCCGTTCATTCTACAACTGGTACTTCCTTGCGATCGGCAGTCGCAATTGCCTTATCTTGTAGTATCCCTGCAATACTCTAAATTAAAAAGTCTTCTGAGATTACTACGTGTTACGATGCGTGCGGCTAAACATCCTTACTTCAACCACAAATCAATCGGAAATTAATTTCGCTCGAGGTGATCATTAAATTATGAGAATTTCTACCCCCGTGATTAAGTTGATTCTTTGATGGATAATAGTTTTTTTGTAACGTTTACAGCTGTCTGAAAAGTTGACGTTATTCACTTTGATGATTCGCTCACTTCCGAACAGAGACGTCATCAGATCTCTTTCTTGAAAATAAACTTCGTCATTAAATTGTTGGGGTTTAAAAGCTGTTATCCTAGATGCTTATTTGTGCATCCTACAGAGAGCAATTACATTTTCTTGCATGGGTTTGGTCTACAAGATGAATTTTGTTTCACGTCAATTCGTTAACGCAGCAGTGCCTTATCAACGTTTCAACGAAATTCCCTTTGCACTTGCAAAACACTACCGTTGTCACTAAAATTTCCTATTCAGACTGTGTTATCAGAAAATCATGCCAGACAATTGGCTGAAACTCAGGGTTAACCTTGTTTCAAAATTGTAACTGAAAAGTTAGCATAACGTCTCAAGACTTTGGAAGGCTTTCAATGCGTTGAAATTTAAGAGAAAATTTATTGTTTACCTGTCAATGTGCTGTCTTGGTATACTGACTGTATCAAATGATGGCTAAAGCAAATGAACGAATCGTTGACCTTCAAAATCGATACATTTCAGAGCCAAGACAAATCCCGTACCTCGTTACTAAAATCTCCAATGAGATTTCAGTGCATACCAGTTGAATCACATCCTACAGTGTGTACATTTCTTCTATTATTGTGCTCCGTAAGCTAAAATCGAGTTGCGCCTGGAGAGTTCACCCCTGCGTCGTATTCACTGGCTAGGTAAATTTTGATCTAGATATGTGAGCCCATCCTTACGTTAATGCGCCATCTTCTTGGTAATAATCATGTCAAGACTAGACATCGTACAAGTAGAAAGTAAAGCTGTATCTAACAAGTACTGTTAAGTACTTTTCTCTAGTTGAGTATAAAAGTTAAACTACTGTAAACCCGTATCTCAGTTTGAACATCACAATACGTTACTAGGCAGGGTCCAATTTGGCGCTATATAGTTGCCTACCCACCACATTTGAAATGACTCATCCAATAATCTACAAGACGACACACAACTTAACGTTGATTAGGAACTATGATGCCAGTACCTAAAAAAAGAGTAGCAAAATAAGTCCCGAGGAGGCAAGCCAACCACACATTCACATTAAATGGTTCAAATGGCTCTGAGCACTATGGGACTTAACTTATAAGGTCATCAGTCCCATAGAACTTAGAACTACTTAAACCTAACTAACCTAAGGACATCACACACATCCATGCCCGAGGCAGGATTCGAACCTGCGAACGTTGCGATCGCGCGGTTCCACACTGTAGCGCCTTTAACCGCTTGACCACCCCGGCCGGCACGTTCACATCATGCACGTGACGTTGTTAGCAGATGATGGATGCTGGCGGGTTTCTGGTGCCACTCATTGTTTACAGCGAGCATTGCTGAATGTTGTAGCAAATAGAAAATGAAAATGGAAAGTGCCTGGTGTGCAGTAACACCAATATTACCAAAATTCCCTCTAAAATAACACTCCAGCAACGAGCATCAAGATAAAACCATGAATTTTTAACTTCTGCATGCCTTACCTGGATATTAACCGGAAAAGGCTCTAAAACTAGTTCATGGAAATAAACAAATATTCATAAGTAGGGCCTAACTAGTTGTATTTGTCTGTACCTATATTCAAGAAAAGTGTACGATCTATGGGTACTACCAATCGTGACTTTGCAACGCAACATGAGATTGTAATGAGAAAACTGAAGGCATGTTGGGAAAGAGAAATGCCTCTGCTAGAGGGGAGGCATTCGCGCAGTGAATGCGCTTGATGCACGTGAGGTAGCAGGCGAAGTGGACAGGCGAGAGACTTCACCTAGAAGTGTAGAAGAGTGGAGAAGTCCACTTGCTATAATAACTCTCCGAATATAAATATTATTATTTTTTCTTTTACATTTGAAATACATACTTCACGTATACGTGACATCTCAAGATTCTTATCCCAGCCATATTTTCGTAGGTTTTGAGTTCAGTTTATATACGAGGTGCATTCAAGTTCTAAGGCCTCCGATTTTTTTCTCCGAACTGGAAAGAGATAGAAACATGCGCATTGTTTAAAAACGAGGCCGCGTTCATTGTCAATACGTCCCAGAGATTGCAGCACCGTACAGCAGATGGAATTTTACCGCCAACGGCGAGAATGAGAACTGTTTTAAATACTTAAAATGGCGACGTTTTCCTTACTTGAACAGCGTGCAATCATTCGTTTTCTGAATTTGCGTGGTGCGAAAACAATTGAAATTCATCGACAGTTGAAGGAGACATGTGGTGATGGAGTTATGGATGTGTGGAAAGTGCGTTCGTGGATGCGACAGTTTAATGAAGGCAGAACATCGTGTGACAACAAACTGAAACAACCTCGGGCTCGCACAAGCCGGTCTGACGACATGATCGAGAAAGTGGAGAGAATTGTTTTGGGGGATCACCGAATGACTGTTGAACAGATCGCCTCCAGAGTTGGCATTTCTGTGGGTTTTGTGCACACAATCCTGCAATACAACCTGAAAAAGCGAAAAGTGTCATCCAGGTGGGTGCCACGAATACTGACGGACGACCACATGGCTGCCCATGTGGCATGTTGCCAAGCAATTGTGACGCGCAACGACAGCATGAATGGGACTTTCTTTTCGTCGGTTGTGACAATGGATGAGACGTGGATGCCATTTTTCAATCCAGAAACAAAGCGCCAGTCAGCTCAATGGAAGCACACAGATACACCAAAAAAATTTCGGGTAACCGCCAGTGCTGAAAAAATGATGGTGTCCATGTTCTGGGACAGCGAGGGCGCAATCCCTACCCATTGCGTTCCAAAGGGCACTACGGTAACAGGTGCATCCTACGAAAATGTTTTGAAGAACAAATTCCTTCCTGCACTGCAACAAAAACGTCCGAGAAGGGCTGAGTGTGTGCTGTTTCACCAAGACAACGCACCTGCACATCGAACTAACGTTACGCAACAGTTTCTTCGTGATAACAACTTTGAAGTGATTCCTCATGCTCCCTACTCACCTGACCTGGTACCTAGTGACTTTTGGCTTTTTCCAACAATGAAAGGCACTCTCCGTGGCCGCGCATTCACCAGCCGTGCTGCTATTGCCTCAGCGATTTACCAGTGGTCAAAACACACTCCTAAAGAAGCCTTCGCCGCTGCCATGGGATCATGGCGTCAGCGTTGTGAAAAATGTGTACGGCTGCAGGGCGATTAAGTCGAGAAGTAACGCCAGTTTCATCGATTTCGGGTGAGTAGTTAATCATAAAAAAACATCGGAAGCCTTAGAACTTTAATGCACCTCGTATTACAGGCAGCTAATAACAACAACGTAAATAACTGTATTCACTTGAAATTCTGTTCTGTTTACTCGAAGTTGTTTTTATTTAAATTGAAGCAGTTATAAAGATTCCAGATGATGGAAACTCAGAATGTCAAATAACTTTCATAATATTATAGGCCAGAGTATTTTCGTATAACTTTCCTAGAATTATATGTTGGTTAGTGAAATATTTACGTCAGAAAATTTTATTTTCCAGAAAATAATTGGCGGACTTTTCTGAATCCGAGATATAAAACAGATAAACTTAGATAAAACAGAACCTACCAATTATACCGATTTAACGATATTTAACCAACAGTTAATAACAGTTACTTCAGTGCCTAATTTGTATACAGGGTGTCCCATTTATCCTGACCACCCTAAATAACTGTTTGTCCTGATGCAAATCACAAAATTTTTCGATCAAATGTTCTTTAGCCGTCAGGGGGACATCAATCAACATGGTTTCCTTCATTGTAGCTATTTTTTTTTATCTACGGAATAGTCATTGTACTAAACACTCACTGAATTGTAAACCCTTGTATGTGTATATACCGGGTGATCAAAAAATGTATAAATTTGAAAACCGAATAAATCACGGAATAATGTAGATAGAGAGGTACTAATTGATACATATGCTTGGAATGACATGGGGTTTTATTAGAACCAAAAAAATACAAAAGTTCAAAAAATGTCCGACAGATGGCGCTTCATCTGATCAGAATATCAATAATTAACATAACAAAGCAAGACAAAGCAAAGATGATGTCCTTTAGAGGAAATGCACAATATGTCCACCGTCATCCCTCAACAATAGCTGTAGTCGAGGAATAATGTTGTGAACAGCACTGTAAAGCATGTCCGGAGTTATGGTGAGGCATTGGCGTCGGATGTTGTCTTTCAGCATCCCTAGAGATGTCAGTCGATCACGATACACTTGCGACTTCAGGTAACCCCAAAGCCAATAATCGTACGGACTGAGGTCTGGGGACCTGGGAGGCCAAGCATGACGAAAGTGGCGGCTGAGCACACGATCATCAGCAAACGACGCGCGCAAGAGATCTTTCACGCATCTAGCAATATGGGGTGGAGCGCCATCCTACATAAACATCGTACGTTCCAACAGGTGTTCATCAGACAGGCTGGGGATGATGCGATTCTGAAACATATCGGCGTACCCCTCACCCGTCACGGTAGCAGTTACAAAACCAGAATCACGCATTTCCTCGACGAAAAAGGGCCCGATAACGGTAAATGTGGTAAACCTAACCCATACCGTGACTTTCTCGGCGTGCAATGGCGTTTCCACGACAGTTGTAGGATTTTCGGTAGTCCAAATTCTGCAGTGGTGGGCGTTCACAGACCCTCGGAGCGTGAAATGAGTTTCGTCGGTCCACAACACGTTACTCAACCAGTCGGCATCTTCCGCCATCTTTTGAAACGCCCACGCAGCAAATGCCCTCCGCTTCACTAAATCGCCAGGTAACAGTTGATGATGCCGATGGATTTTGTACGGATAGCTTCGGAGGGTACGCCTCAGTAGTGTATGCAATGCCGGTGCGACGTGCGACAGCACGAGCGCTGACTTCCGCGTGCAAAGACGAACCCGCCACAGTCTCCATTTCTTCCTGAACTGTCCCAGCAGCATTACGCCTTGTACTCGGTCGGCCACGACGGGGTCTATCCTCTAAACAACCGGTGGCTTCGAACTTCGAAATCATTCTCGCCACAGCTGCATTTGTCAACGGACCTTTACCCGTTCGAATCCCCTTCCTATGGCGATAGGATCGTAACGCTGAACTAGCACATTCCCCATTCTGATAATACAGCTTCACTAAAAGCGCCTATTCAGGTGACGTCAACATGCTGTGACTGCTGACGCCTCTGATTCTCTCTCTTTTTTTTTTTTTTTCGTTACTGTTATTTTCAAACCTGGGTACAGGCAGGCCAGCAGCAGCACGCTACGCCGCTCTTTGGCCTCAGAGATACACACAAGTTATAAAGGAAGACATCGAGAGAAAAAACATGGTGGACAGAGAAACGGACACAATCACTATTTAAAACACATGGAGCCGTTCACGGGCGTAGAGTCCAAGATAAAATTTGTTCAGACACTTGGACAGAGACGAATATTGTCACACGTGAACAGAGGTGCACGAAACGAATAATACAGAACCACTAAAGCACAAAACGACGATACACACAGAACACGAGGCGTAGATCTCCGGCGCGCGAATGTTCACTAACCGTGTACGAGTCCGGGGACCTGCCAAGAAATGGGGAGGGGGGGTGGGAGAGGGAGAGGGGAGAGCAGATGCCAAGGGCAGGGTAGATGGGTGGAAGGGAGGAAGGGGGAGGGGAAGCCCGGGGGAAGAGGGGAGGAGGGAGGAGACAGGGGAAAAGGATAGAGAAGGCAAGGGAAGAGAAGGGAGGGAGGGTGCCGAAAGGAAGGGACACAGGAAGTGAGGGGGAGGATCAAAGTTGTTAGGAGGGGTAGATGGATCTGATTCTCTCTCTTATTACAGCTCCTTTTATACACGATTGTCAAGTGCAGTCACTGACGTTTTGCTGTCCAGCGCCATCTATCGGACATTTTGTGAACTTTGTTTTTTTTCTGTTCTAATAAAACCCCATGTCATTCCAAGCATGTGTGTCAATTTTTACCTCTGTATCTACATTATTCTGTGGTTTATAAGGTTTTCAAATATTTATTGACTTTTTGATCATCGGGTATTTCAACATTCAAATCTACTGTTAGCAACTGACACTGCAACTACAGCAAACAAAGTTATGTATTACTTTTACTATTTCATATTGGATGTAGAATAAATTATGAAATCTCTGCCCACGAACCGCATCTGTAACTTGTTCCTATATCCACTAAAGAGCGCCAAAGTGTGCAGAGTAAGTTACTGGAGGATGTCCAACTCCCGCGACACCGCACGTGCACTAGCACTACATGTGGCACGTGCTGTGTGGTCAGTTACAGCAACAGCAACCTCGTCAATGCCTTCCAACGGGATAGGACGCCGTCCTCTTCCAGGTGCCACACGAAGTTCGTTCATGGTTTCAAATTTAATTATCATCTTTTTTGAACCATTTAATGACATCAGGCTTCTCCTAGGATGTTTCACTCTGCGGTACTCCCTCAGTGCAGCACTGTAATTGCTGCCGTTCACATAAAACAGTTTCAATAACAGCGCACGGTCTGTGTTCTCCATAGCCATATTCTTCACGCACGTTATGGCTTGTCAAATGACAGCGGGGATGTCATACCATCATGCAAACAACGTATGCAAACAGCGTACAGCGTCAGATTTTCAGCCAAAACTGGAACGGACTTTTTCTAGCGTAAGCTGGTTTCTCATCAACGCAATACCTGCCATAATTACTTTGATTATAACCACCCTATAAGATAATCATTCCGGAGCAACAATCTGTAGAGTGCAGTCAGATGTATAAAACTAATTATTAGTGTCATATGAGTATTAGCAATGGACAGTGGCTTGTGTAAATATGCAAGTGGACAATATTTTGAATGCGGACAGTGCATTATTGGCACTTGATCCGTGACTCCTCGCGTTCAATGTCAGTTTAACGACTTCTCGCGTTAAAAAATATGACGTGTAAAAGCTGAAAATCATAATAAACGTACGTAAAGCAGAAAATCTGCTACGGTTTACTGGTCAGGATACTCACAATCTGAATACGTAATTATGAAAGCAAAGAACATCTGGGTGTATCAGGTCTGTGGTGAGGGGAATGGATGATCGATGGATCAAGGAACTGCGTTGCCCTTATTCAAGGAATTAGGAAAATGGTGAGGAGAGAATACTCTTCCAGGCTCGTAATGACGTTATAAAAGTCGCAGGAGGAGTATGGAAAAGTGTAGAGGAGTCTTTTATCCGGCAGTGGCTTTAAAATTACTGACGATGACGAGTGTTATGTTCAGGTCTAGAGGGGTACAAAGGGCAGGAAGAAGGAGGAGATGGGGGAAGGGGGAGGCAGTTGCCCTTAGTGAGAATTCATTCATTTCACAAACATGAAAACAGGATATGATACCTCAGGCCCAGAATTCTATGACCTGTAAAATTATCACCAAAATGGGAAGGAAATATTAGTAACATTGCGTGAGAATTGTATACATCTGTAAAGTGAGCTGTGAAATGAAGTAGAGTAGTGAAAAACTTTATGGGAAGTTGGAACATAAATTACGGAAACGATAATATCAATATAAAATCAATCTGTTTTTCATTGGACTGAAGATGTGCAAAAATTTTTGTGCAAAAATCTTACAGCTACTGCGATATATGAGAGCATATTGAGGTTATCGAAAGTCGGTTAGCACGAGCTCGAAGTTAGAGAATTTTTCTACATTTTCTGCAACATCGATTGTCCACTTTGATATTTTATGTAGTTTCATGAATGATATGCAAGAATCCATGCTTCATAAATGGACATTATATTGGGTACAATATCGTTGCAAAAGATTGATATCCTCGTTTCTGGACCCATGTCTAGTACAAGTTAACAACAGTAAATATCGCGACAATGAAAATAAGCAGATGAACAATTAATTTATTTTCAAGATGTAAGAATAAATTCTTCAACAAGACAGTTGCGTTTTTTATGGAGGCGCGTGCATTGTTGTTGTGTCATGTATGGACGTTAAACACAAACACGAAAAAATGTGAATAAAATCTTAAAATTGTACAATTTTAATAGTATCCAATGTACTAGATGTTGTGAGTGAGCATGAACTAGGTGTAGTTCCCACACAAATCGATTAGAAACCCTTGTGGTAGAGGTTCCAGAGCGCAAAATGTGGGAAATGTTATCCACATGAAATTTTTAATGACAGTAAACAGTTTATTGAGAAAACGTGTCTTATGGCGTGACGTAAATGGAGCGAAAACGTAACAGCTGGGAACGTGAAAACATGGTTTTCTAAAATCACGCTGTGAACTCGTTTATGTGTATAACATTTACCAGAGATCATAAGGGGGCTGTAGAAACTGACAGCAGAAAATGATACGCAGATAACAACGTCCTTAAAATTCCTGAATCTCATTCCAATTCAATTTCATTTCGGACAACACGAAATCTTGGATTTTCTTTGGAGGTTCATTTTTCTCTCATCTAAATTATACGTCATTATGTTTTACAAACCCGCAGTTATAATGAACAAGTGCTCCCGAGTATTTTAAGGGTGAGAGTTACATTAACTTAATAAAAAAAGCGCAACTTACTAAAATCAGCCGTAGCTCAGAAACGATTAAAAGTAAAATTTCTAATAAAATTCCAGAATGAAGACAATATTGTATAGTTTGAGACTGTATTCATGCTGAACTTTTAGAACCTGAATTTGATATTAATTTTCTACAGTATATATATATATATATATATATATATATATATATATATATATATATATATATATATACTCCTGGAAATTGAAATAAGAACACCATGAATTCATTGTCCGAGGAAGGGGAAACTTTATTGACACATTCCTGGGGTCAGATACATCACATGATCACACTGACAGAACCACAGGCACATAGACACAGGCAACAGAGCATGCACAATGTCGGCACTAGTACAGTGTATATCCACCTTTCGCAGCAATGCAGGATGCTATTCTCCCATGGAGACGATCGTAGAGATGCTGGATGTAATCCTGTGGAACGGCTTGCCATGCCATTTCCACCTGGCGCCTCAGTTGGACCAGCGTTCGTGCTGGACGTGCAGACCGCGTGAGACGACGCTTCATCCAGTCCCAAATATGCTCAATGGGGGACAGATCCGGAGATCTTGCTGGCCAGGGTAGTTGACTTACACCTTCTAGAGCACGTTGGGTGGCACGGGATACATGCGGACGTGCATTGTCCTGTTGGAACAGCAAGTTCCCTTGCCGGTCCAGGAATGGTAGAACGATGGGTTCGATGACGGTTTGGATGTACCGTGCACTATTCAGTGTCCCCTCGACGATCACCAGTGGTGTACGGCCAGTGTAGGAGATCGCTCCCCACACCATGATGCCGGGTGTTGGCCCTGTGTGCCTCGGTCGTATGCAGTCCTGATTGTGGTGCTCACCTGCACGGCGCCAAACACGCATACGACCATCATTGGCACCAAGGCAGAAGCGACTCTCATCGCTGAAGACGACACGTCTCCATTCGTCCCTCCATTCACGCCTGTCGCGACACCACTGGAGGCGGGCTGCACGATGTTGGGGCGTGAGCGGAAGACGGCCTAACGGTGTGCGGGACCGTAGCCCAGCTTCATGGAGACGGTTGCGAATGGTCCTCGCCGATACCCCAGGAGCAACAGTGTCCCTAATTTGCTGGGAAGTGGCGGTGCGGTCCCCTACGGCACTGCGTAGGATCCTACGGTCTTGGCGTGCATCCGTGCGTCGCTGCGGTCCGGTCCCAGGTCGACGGGCACGTGCACCTTCCGCCGACCACTGGCGACAACATCGATGTACTGTGGAGACCTCACGCCCCACGTGTTGAGCAATTCGGCGGTACGTCCACCCGGCCTCCAGCATGCCCACTATACGCCCTCGCTCAAAGTCCGTCAACTGCACATACGGTTCACGTCCACGCTGTCGCGGCATGCTACCAGTGTTAAAGACTGCGATGGAGCTCCGTATGCCACGGCAAACTGGCTGACACTGACGGCGGCGGCGCACAAATGCTGCGCAGCTAGCGCCATTCGACGGCCGACACCGCGGTTCCTGGTGTGTCCGCTGTGCCGTGCGTGTGATCATTGCTTGTACAGCCCTCTCGCAGTGTCCGGAGCAAGTATGGTGGGTCTGACACACCGGTGTCAATGTGTTCTCTCTCTCTCTCTCTCTCTCTCTCTCTCTCTCTATATATATATATATATATATATATATATATATATATATATATGTCGCGATATTTACTGTTGTTAACTTGTACTAGACATGGGTCCAGAAACGAGGATATCAATCTTTTGCAACGATATTGTACCCAATATAATGTCCATTTATGAAGCATGGATTCTTGCATATCATTCATGAAACTACATAAAATATCAAAGTGGACAATCGATGTTGCAGAAAATGTAGAAAAATTCTCTAACTTCGAGCTCGTGCTAACCGACTTTCGATAACCTCAATATGCTCTCATATATCGCAGTAGCTGTAAGATTTTTGCACAAAAATTTTTGCACATCTTCAGTCCAATGAAAAACAGATTGATTTTATATTGATATTATCGTTTCCGTAATTTATGTTCCAACTTCCCATAAAGTTTTTCACTACTCTACTTCATTTCACAGCTCACTTTACAGATGTATACAATTCTCACGCAATGTTACTAATATTTCCTTCCCATTTTGGTGATAATTTTACAGGTCATAGAATTCTGGGCCTGAGGTATCATATCCTGTTTTCATGTTTGTGAAATGAATGAATTCTCACTAAGGGCAACTGCCTCCCCCTTCCCCCATCTCCTCCTTCTTCCTGCCCTTTGTACCCCTCTAGACCTGAACATAACACTCGTCATCGTCAGTAATTTTAAAGCCACTGCCGGATAAAAGACTCCTCTACACTTTTCCATACTCCTCCTGCGACTTTTATAACGTCATTACGAGCCTGGAAGAGTATTCTCTCCTCACCATTTTCCTAATTCCTTGAGAGAGAGAGAGAGGGAGGGGGGGGGGGGGGAAGTAAAATCAAAGAAAAAGAGAATGCTATGGCTACCCACACTGGTATGCATAGATTCTAGGATAGCCGAGCACGCACACAATAGTGTGGGGGATTTAGTATACAGTAGCAACAATAGGTTTACATGTAGATATATTTGTAGTCAGTCAGTTACTCTGCAAAACTCGAGTTATTTCGAGGCCGACGCTAATGCATCTACTAATGTAAGCTTTAAGTTATTCGTGTGGCACTTGAGTTAATTCCTTTCTTTTAAATTTTTTAATTAATTCTTATTTTTCACAATTCCTCTTATACTTCTACATTAATATTACCAATTGTTGCAGTTACCATGACCTGCTACTACATAAATAACATAAAACATAGTACCTCACTTTGCAAATATAAATTAAGTTAACAATTGTTTCATATATATAAGTTCTCTTAATTCAATTTATATTTTCCTATCATTCTTCATAATTGAGGAAACGCTTCTTGGTCTGTTGACATTATATTTTTGATATTCAGAGCTTGTGAAAAAAATTAAATGTTCGTATATATGTTTTTGACCGCGAGACCCAATGTTGGGGTGTTCAGCCGCCAAATGCAAGCCTTTTATTTGACTCCAGTTCGGTAACTTACGCGAAGGTGTTGAGATGATGAGAACAACAATGTCCCATCCGAGTCTCCCATATCGCAAACAGCCGCGCTAACCCTTCAGCTATGGCGCTGGAGTACCGGGAAAATATTCTGCCCCTACTGACACAAAAAAACCATACTGCCGTCCCTGTTCAGGTCCGCGCGTTGAAAACTGCGCAGTGTCTGCGGACAGCCGTGGGAAGCACGCACCTCGCTCGATGACGCGCCCAGTAGTCCCGGAGCAGACGGATGGGAATCGGCCGGCGCTGCGCTCACGTCGGCGCGCCCCTACCCACCCTTGCCTCGCCTTCCCTTCCGCAGGTCGGCGCCGAGACACGTGAGCCTCGGGCGAGGCGACCGTTCGTCATCCATCAGGGCGCCGCACGGCCGCGGCGGCAAATTGAGTTAGCGCCCTCTCTCGCAGCAGGGACGGCCCGGCTAAAGCGAGCGCGCCCACGCACTGACTGCGCCCCGTGTGTACGTGAGGGGCGGGGCGGTGCGCGCGGCCCGGGGCCGACCGGAGTTTTTGAGGGGGCCCAGCCGACCCGACCCGACCTCCGCGAATTAGCGGCATTAGGGGCTGTTTGCGGCCGCTCCTCCGGGCTCCCTGCGTCTGCGGAAGGGTAGTGCCGTTCTTTGGACTTTGTATCTCTACCCTGCAGTCACGTCGCCAAAATGAGATCGACAGGAAGTGCAAAATGGCTAAGCAGGGGTGGCTAGAGGACAAATCTAAGGATGTAGAGGCTTATCTCACTAGGGGTAAGATAGATACTGCCTACAGGAAAATTAAAGAGACCTTTGGAAAAAAGAGAAACACTTGCATGAATATCAAGAGCTCAGATGGAAACACAGTTCTAAGCAAAGAAGAGAAAGCAGAAAGGTGGAAGGCGTATATAGAGGGTCTTTACAAGGGCGATGTACTTGAGGACGATTTTATGGAAATGGAAGAGGATGTAGATGAAGATGAAATGGCAGAAACGATACTGCGTGAAGAGTATGACAGAGCACTGAAAGACCTAAGTCGAAACAAGGCCCCGGGAGTAGACAACATTCCATTAGAACTACTGACAGCCTTGGGAGAGCCAGGCCTAACAAACCTCTACCATCTTGTGAGCAAGATGTATGACAGGCGAAATACCCTTAGACTTCAAGAAGAATTTAATAATTCCAATCCCAAAGAAAGCAGGTATTGACATATGTGAAAATTACCGAACTATCAGTTTAATAAGTCACAGCTGCAAAATACTAACGTGAATTCCTTACAGACGAATGCAAAAACTGGTAGAAGCCGACCTCGGGGAAGATCAGTTTGGATTCCGTAGAAATGTTGGAACACGTGAGGCAATACTGGACTTGCGACTTATCTTAGAAGAAAGATTAAGGAAACGCAAATCTACGTTTCTAGCATTTGTAGACTTAGAGAAAGCTTTTGACAATGTTGACTGGAATACTCTCTTTCAAATTCTAAAGGTGGCAGGGATTAAAATACAGGGAGCGAAAGGCTATTTACTATTTGTACAGAAACCAGATGGCAGTTATAAGAGTGGAGGGACATGAAAGGGAAGCAGTGGTTGGGAAGGGAGTGAGACAGGGTTGTAGCTTCTCCCCGATGCTATTCAATCTGTATATTGAGCAAGCAGTAAAGGAAACAAAAGAAAAGTTCGGAGTAGGTATTAAAATCCATGGAGAAGAAAGATAAGTTTTGGTGTTTGCCAATGACATTGTAATTCTGTCATAGACATCAAAGGACTTGGAAGATCAGTTGAACGGAATACACAGTGTCTTCAAAGGAGGATGTAAGATGAACATCAACAAAAGCAAAACGAGGATAATGGAATGTAGTCGAATTAAGTCGGGTGATGTTGAGGGAATTACATTAGGAAACAAGACACTTAAAGTAGTGAAAGAGTTTTGCTATTTGGGGAGCAAAATAACTGATGATAGCCGAAGTAGAGAGGATATAAAATGTAAACTGGCAATTGCAAGGAAAACATTTCTGAAGAACAGAATTTGTTAACATCGAGTATGGTTTTAAGTGTCAGGAAGTTGTTTCTGAAAGTATTTGTATGGAGTGTAGCCATGTATAGAAGTGAAACATGACGATAAATTGTTTGGATAAGAAGAGAATTGAAGCTTTCGAAATGTGGTACTACAGAAGAATGCTGAAGATTAGATGGGTAGATCACATAACTAATGAGAAGGTATTGAATAGAATTGGGGAGAAGAGCAGTTTGTGGCACAACTTGACTAGAAGAAGGAATCGGTTGGTAGGACATGTTCTGAGGCATCAAGGGATCACCAATTTACTATTGGATGGCAGCGTGGAGGGTAAAAATCGTGGAGGGAGACCAAGGGACGAATACACTAAGCCGATTCAGAAGGATGTAGGCTGCAGTAGGTATTGGGAGATGAAGAACCTTGCACAGGATAGAGTAGCATGGAGAGCTGCATCAAACCAGACTCAGGACTGAAGACCACAACAACAACAACAACAACTGTTACTTTACGCTATGCCAGAACTGCATTCGACACCTCAAGGCGCTGTAAATGTAGGTTACACATATCGCAGAGTTGGGATCAGACTGTTTAGCGGAAGAACGAATTCTTCTTGCTTTCGTTTTCTTCCGTGAATTTCGACACGTTTCTGATATCACCAATAAGCGCTTATTGCCTTAAAATGTCAGAAAGTACAAAACATGAAAACTCTGTTCCACAGATAAATATTTGTACTTAATTGATATCTTTGTTTCCTACTACTTCCGGGACTGTATCCTCATGCACAATGATTGGTACAAATAGAATTAGTCACGAAAGTCTCTTTGGGTTTGCTGCCGGATCCTAAAACCAACCTGACTCGATATTTCGGCGATCCAACTGGTCGCCATCTTCAGGAAAATGCTACTTCTGCTGATGAGTCCCGCTGAGAACTGACACCAGGCTGCAAATTGACGTCCTACATAGGCCACCGTTCAGTACACGGTGCATGCGCCGACTATCACGGTTGCTGTCCTCCAAGACAGGGAGGTGGCGCCGCCCTTAGTGGAACACTGCTGGCAACGATATATCGCACTCAGGACCGCACCGAAGAACGTTCGATTTGCAGCCTGGCGTCAGTTCTCAGCAGGACTCATCAGCAGAATCAGCATTTTCCTGAAGATGGCGACCAGTTGGATCGCCGAAATATCGAGTCAGGCTGATTTTAAAATCCGGCAGCAAACCCGAAGTGACTTTCGAGACCTACTACGCCGGGAAAGCCTGCGTAATCACATAGAATCAGTCTCGTCTTAAAGCTACAGATTTTGGTGAATAACATAAATGAGCTTTATATAGACATTACTTTGCATAATACGTAAAATTAAATTATTACCTACAGAACGTAATATGTACTTTAGATTGCAAGTAACTACCTAATCTGCCGATGATTGAAACTACAGAATCATCTGCATCTGTATAGACTGTTTTTATATGAACTGTACATCACATATTGCCAAGAACACAGAAATAGAGCAGAAGAACATACTACAACCAAAAATATATTAAAATGCAATTCCTACCAGACCAAGATGGAATTATACGCGTAGAAATAGACCAATATTCAATCTTAACATCGAACTCTCCTATGTTTTCAAGTACACATACACATTCAGTAATAACAGGATACTCGGAAACGCAGCAGAGAGGAAAGATGTACAACCTGAACATTAAAACCCTACAGAAGTGAACTATGTACTGTGACTGCATCTGCATGCTTGAGATGTGTTGAGCATCTGAACTCACGGACAACACTAAGAAACAGAATATATCACACACCTCCACTACCATCCACATGCATGAAACAAAACACGATTTTAACTACACAGGCATCAGTAATCTAAACATACAATCTGAACACCAAAATCTAAACATCTTTGAAACACCAGATAAATACAAACACCAACGAAAATCATCCTGAGTCCACCCTAAATGACAATGTCAGGAAACTAACAAACACACACACACACACACACACACACACACACACACACACACATATATATATATATATATATATATATATATATATATATATATATATATACACATTTAATATAACCACCGAATAGCATTTAAGTCAGAACTCACAAGCAGGATCCGTACATGCTTTACACCACCTGTCACAAAAAGGACTGCACTGAGAAGGACAAGAAGGATTGTGATCGTTGTTGGCAGGCATTTAGGTGGTACCATACATAAGGACCAACGATTATTGCACTGCATGGCATCTGCCCCACACGATTGCCAGTGCAAGCATCCATACGTCGCAGCATGGAGTTGTACAGGTCTCACGTGTAGTCCTGTGACACTGCATTTGATGTCACTTGCACCTGAATGCACAGTTCTGGCAGATTTATTGGTGCAGGTGGAGTCCTGATGACACGCTCCATGAGACTGGCCACTGGAGATTAGTCACAGCTATAAAGCACGCTTAGAAGGTGACAGTGGTACATGGACGAGCATTGTTCAGTTGAAATATGGCATGAGCGTGGGCAGAGCCACAAGTTGCAGACCTGTTCCTTATATCACGTGGCTGACACAAGGTCTATTAGGTATAGTACTGATGAACCAGTAGCATACAATATTGTTCCCCACACCAGATGACGGGACGTGTAATGGGAGTCCGGAAACTGCTCTTTGATGTGCGCTCCGCTGCACATCCACATACGGATCTGGTCGTCGATGCCTCCAAGGCAGAAGTGCGACCCATCACTAAAGATGACCTGCTGCCAGTTGCTGGGCCCCATGTCTGTCGTTGAGTCAGACACGACACTGCGTTAGGTCAGTGGCACACCTGGAAACTGCTGGAGTGCAGCTAGCTGTACGTCACACTGCAGCCTGCCAATGGTACTACATTTTCAGAGAAAGCATGACAGCCTGTTGAAGGGCCCCTGTCGTTGCTGTTGGGTCTGTCTGTGCATGGCGAAAAATCCGTCAGTTCTCCATCTAGTAACTGGAATCAATCGGGACCAGAGTGCACTAAGCGATGGGACGACGGCCTCAACCGGGAATCGCTGGTACAACGCAGACACACACAAGAGGGATGACTGACAACACAGATCCCATAGCTAGATACCAAGACCAGAGAGCGAAACCAAATCAGATACCAAGATTCTGCAACTATCAGTGACCAGAGTAACGATGAACAGATAAACGATCACTAACGCTGTCAGAACACGACTCCAGACCGAACCCCCATGCTGCCGGCTTTATAAGACCTCTGTGAGAGGAGGTACGCTGGCGTGGCGAGCATGGGCCGCACATAGCACTGTGGCGGTGACAGCAGCGCTCACACATTATAGGGGCGCTGCCTAGCGGCTGTCATCTATGACCATGCCTTTAGGCGGCAGTCAGAATTTTCGAAACAGGATCCAGATCCCTCCCCATGCAATGCATGCATAGGACCTGAAGCCCCTGGACGATATTCTGGGAGCAGAATAGGTGGTATCCTGTCAGTGGAGGCCACCAGCTAGTAGCAGGAAAACAGAACTTTGGGCACTATTCTGGGGAACTGCAGCATGGAGGATTACCATGGAGCCAAAGGAGGCTGTGATGATTTCTTAACCTCTGTATCCATGCCTGTGGGAGCTGCCGATGGTGTTGTGGAGCACAAATGTTACTTGTGAGGCGGAGGGATGTGTGAGGGCACGGCCTCTAACTCAGAGGAATCCACCGCTGGAGGTGTAGGCTGGAGGCGGGGATTTGGTTCATGTGCCAACGCTTGAAGCCTCTAAGGGTACCAACCAGTGTAAGATGCTACCCATGACAGCATTACTGTTGCCAGCATCATTAAGGGTTTTGCCCCATAGGAATGTGACAAAACGGCCTGACCTGGAACGTATTTTCCAACATGTTAGGCGCGTGGTTAGTTGGGTTGGGGTGCCAGGAGTTGTGGAAGGATATGTGGCTGTCGACCATGGAGAATTTCTGCTAGGCTGTCTTCATGGACAAGGGTGACCTGTAGTTGCTCAGGAACATCGTGAGTGCCACTGTCATGGTAGATGCACCCACGGCCTTCAACCATTTGTTGCTTAACTGTGTACACCATCTGCCTTGCTTCGTCTTTGGAAAGAGGGTGAAATGGAGAGCTACACAGCTGTTTAATGCCGTTGAGGGTGCAGAACTGTTTAAAGGCCATAGCTGTGAATTAGGGCCCATTGCCAGTTATGATGTTGTGGGGAAGACCTTCAATGGCGAGAATCTGCAGAAGGGCATTGTGTGTAGCATCTATGGTCGTGAACGCCATGGTGACCACATAGACGTAGTTTAAATAATCGTCCATAGCAATGCACCATATAGAGCTGAGGAAGGGGCCAGCAAAGTCGAGATGAATGCGAGCCTGAGGGCGATGGAGAATAGGCCAGAGGGCGAAAGACTGATGTGGAGCAGCCTCATGGTAAGCATATGCAGAACAGTGGCGCACCATAGCCTCCATGTTTAATCCTAGCCTATATGTTGCCTGGCAAGGACTTTCATCCGTGACATACACCAATGCCCACAATGTAAGAGTTCCTAGACGTGAGTGCATTAGGTAGTCAGGAAGACAACACAGTGAGGACCCACCTCTCCATCCAGCAGGAGCACATTGGAGATGACGGACAAACGATGAGAGAGGCGAGCCCAGGCCCAGAGCTTGGCATCAGGTGTCTTAGAAAAATAAGTGGCCCACCAATGGAGTACATAGTGTATGACTTGCCACATGATAATATCACAATGTGTGTCCACTGCAAAACAAGTAGCAGTAACGGGAAACCCAGCCAAAGTATATTCTCATTCTACATCGATGTAAAAGCAGGAGATCTACAGTTGGTCAAACTGAAACTTCTACGTTTTTACTTAAACTGCTAATGCAACTGAAACTTCGTAAACTGCTAAATGAAACTGAACCTACTGTCTCTTTACTTGTCTTTATCATTTCAACACTTACCTACAGAATTTTTCCTGTCAGATACAACTAAAACTTATTCTATTCATTTATTGCCCACAATATACAAGCGCAACGCAGTCTGAGTGCAAAAAATTAACACAGAGTGGCCCTGGATCAGAAGAAATCCTAACAATAACCAGAACATTTCATAAGTCACTTACCTCACAGAAAATCTTCCTGACACGAACTACAGCAAATACAGCAAGCAGCAACTACAGCAAGCTAAACAAAAAGATTCTAACTAATGTAGGCTCTAGCTACTAATCGCCATGTGTTTAGCAAAGGAAAGATTTTGTTGCAGAGCAAACAATGTAAATAGCAGATTTTACCTTAATCATGTGACATCCAGTTCTAAAAATTATTTAATCGTCAGTAATTCCACATCCCAAACATTAGCAGAGACATCAGTCATCGTTTTACAATCCATGTCCAACCAATACTAAATCTCCATGACGCACACAAGTCCAAATTGTCCACTCGCGCTAACACTTCTAACCTCCAATACTGCTAACTATTAACAGCGAACTGCAAGTCCATCCACCCACAGAGTCTTTCAGCGAGGGCGCAGAGCATTGTCAGTCATATTAATGCAGTCTACAGCGCTGCCGACATACAAACGTATAAACTGGCTACCTACAAAATGCCAGGTCAAGTGCTGAGGATAAGTTCCAGCGGGCATACGTGTTTGCATGTTGTGCAATAGGCTTGTACTTGATGGTGTAATAGTAAGAGCAGCCCAATGTTGGAGCATTTGGGCCATCCATTCTGAAAACCTAGAGTGTCGCTCAATGATTGCTACTAACGTTTTATGGTCTGTGACGTGGGTAAACTTGGTCCCAAATAGGTCATGACAAAGACGATCGCCAACGCGTCTTTATCGATCTGGGCATTGGCCCGGTGTCGACGTTTTCGGTGCATAGGCGATGGGTTGCTCCCGTTGCTCTATACCATCGTCACTGCGGTGTGCCAGTACTGCACGAATGCCATAGGGAAAAAGCGTTCAGAGCGTAAACTAGGGGGCATGACGGGAAAAGGTGGTATGGCAGGGTGCAGAATGTAACATGCGCTTCATCTGTATGAATGCCTGCTCACAGAATGCCTTTCTTCCGCAGATGGTTGAGGACATGTATAATGTCTTCTGCCTGCAGAAGGAATTTAGAATCATAATTAACTTTCCCCAAATCAGCCTGCAACTCCTGGAAGTATTGGGGATGCGGGAGAGAGTCAGTGGCAGAAACATTATGGTCAGTGGGCTGAATACCGTCTTTCGTGAGCAATTGGCCAAGATAGTCCACTTGTTCCTGAAAAAAACTGACATTTGTGCAAATGGCACTTGAGCCCTGCATCATGCAATATAGTAAAGAGGATATGTAGGTTAGGTAGGTACTTTTGGCGCATAGTATCCGTAACAATTAAGTCATCAAGGTAATTTGTACACGCTGTTATGGACATATTTGACTGTTCTAGGTATCTCTGGAAGATCGCTAGAGCAGAAGAGATCTCTAAAGACAAACACTTGCATTTGTATAAGCTACAGGGTATTTCAAAAATGACCGGTATATTAGAAACGGCGATAAAAACTAAACGAGCAGCGATAGAAATACACCGTTTGTTGCAATATGCTTGGGACAACAGTACATTTTCAGGCAGACAAACTTTCGAAATTACAGTAGTTACAATTTTCAACAACAGATGGCGCTGCGGTCTGAGAAACTCTATAGTACGATATTTTCCACATATCCACCGTGCGTAGCAATAACATGGCGTAGTCTGTGAATGAAATTACCCGAAACCTTTGACAACGTGTCTGGCGGAATGGCTTCACATGCAGATGAGATGTACTGCTTCAGCTGTTCAATTGTTTCTGGATTCTGGCGGTACACCTGGTCTTTCAAGTGTCCCCACAGAAAGAAGTCACAGGGGTTCATGTCTGGCGAATAGGGAGGCCAATCCACGCCACCTCCTGTATGTTTCGGATAGCCCAAAGCAATCACACGATCATCGAAATATTCATTCAGGAAATTAAAGACGTCGACCGTGCGATGTGGCCGGGCACCATCTTGCATAAACCACGAGGTGTTTGCAGTGTCGTCTAAGGCAGTTTGTACCACCACAAATTCATGAAGAATGTCCAGATAGCGTGATGCAGTAATCGTTTCGGATCTGAAAAATGGGCCAATGATTCCTTCGGAAGAAATGGCGGCCCAGACCAGTACTTTTTGAGGATGCAGGGACGATGGGACTGCAACATAGGCCTTTTCGAATCCCCATATGCGCCAGTTCGTTTATTGACGAAGCCGTCCAGGTAAAAATAAGCTTCGTCAGTAAACCAAATGCTGCCCACATGCATATCGCCGTCATCAATCCTGTGCACTATATCGTTAGCGAATGCCTCTCGTGCAGCAATAGTAGCGGCGCTGAGGGGTTGCCGCATTTGAATTTTGTATGGATAGAGGTGTAAACTCTGGCGCATGAGACGATACGTGGACGTTGGCGTCATTTGGACCGCAGCTGCAACACAGTGAACGGAAACCCGAGGCCGCTGTTGGATCACCTGCTGCACTAGCTGCGCGTTGCCCTCTGTGGTTGCCGTACGTGGTCGCCCTACCTTTCCAGCACACTCATCCGTCATGTTCCCAGTCCATTGAAATTTTTCAAACAGATCCTTTATTGTATCGCTTTTCGGTCCTTTGGTTACACTAAACCTCCGTTGAAAACTTCGTCTTGTTGCAACAACACTGTGTTCTAGGCGGTGGAATTCCAACACCAGAAAAATCCTCTGTTCTAAAGAATAAACCATGTTGTCTACAGCACACGTGCACGTTGTGAACAGCACACGCTTACAGCAGAAAGACGACGTACAGAATGGCGCACCCACAGACTGCGTTGTCTTCTATATCTTTCACATCACTTGCAGCGCTCTCTCTTGTTGAAAATTGTAACTACTGTAATTTCGAAAGTTTGTCCGCCTGAAAATGTACTGTTGTCCCAAGCATATTGCAACAAACGGTGTATTTCTATCGCTGCTCGTTTAGTTTTTATTGCCGTTTCAAATATACCGGTCATTTTTGAAACACCCTGTAAAAGGTGCATTGATGGCAACAATGCATTGTGATTCATCATATAGTGAAATCTGTAAATAAACATCTCGAAAGTCTATTTTACAAAAACATATTCGGCTCCAACAAGCTTTGGGAGGAGGTCCTCTTGACATGGTATGGGGTAGGTTTCCACCATAGCTTGGAAACTGATCGTCAACTTAAAATCTCCACAAAGATAGAGGGAACCATTTGGCTCTTGAATCACGACCAGGGGTGTGGTCCAAACACTTGTTTTGACCGCTTCTCTGGTTCCAACGTCATGAAGGTGATCTACTTCGAGCTTAATTCCAGTAGGTAAAGAGATTGGAAGGGGACGTGATCGACAGAAACAGGGCACCGCATCTGGACATAAATAAATATTTGCGTTACAATTAGTGTAGCACCCCCATCCAGGGTCAAACAGAGACGCAAAATAGATACGAAGGTCTTCAAGTTCCTGGAAGAGGACTTTGTCTGAGACAACCTGAACTTTCTCTGTGATGGAGAACCATATCAGCGGGAAATCATCCAGGCCGAGAACGTTGCCAGCTGAATGGTTGTGGGAAACATATAGCGTTAGTGGCAGCGTATATTGGATTAGTAGTGAAATTATCTCTTAGGGGAATAGAGGTGTCATCAAATGCAATCAGCTTGCGAGAGGGCGGGGCCAGTGCCGTGTAACCCAGATGAGCGTAAGTCGGGAGACTCACCAGAGAAACCGTCGCTCCCATTTCGACCTGGAAACTAACGTCCTGACGAGCAATCATGAGATCAATAAAGAACTTCCCGGTGAAAGGATAGTTCTGGGGAACGATGGCCCGAAGTTCATGCATTGTCTGATTGTCTGGTGACAGAAGTTACGAGTGTGGTTTGACTGACCTGATGCCTGACAGCAGACTGTTCGGGGATGTTCATCATTTCCACAAGGTTTGCAGTGTGCCCAGCGATCAGGGCAGTCTGCACGTTGGTGAGTCACAAAACAGGACGAGAAGGCAGACCTCGCTGTTAGGGCCGACGTGGCTGGACTAGCTGCTCAGAGGTCATCAAAATGTCCAACAGTGAGGAATCACGACGTCGCCGTCAGGAATAAGGCTTGCTAGAATTCCTTCCCTGTGGCGTGGCGTGGGAGTGTCTGAACGGGGGAGGACAGGCCATAAGACTTTCATTTGCTGCGCGCATCATCTGGAGAGAGTTCGCTGTTTTCATTACGTCACCCAAGGATGGGCCTGAGGGCTGCAGTGCGAACGTTTGGATCGGGAGCAAATTGGACCACTACGTCACGAACCAGTGAATCTTCATACGAGGTTTTGCAAGCGTGGTTGGCAAGGTGAAATCACGACGACGACTCAGACCTTGAAAATCCGTCTCCAAGAGCGATAAGACTGGCCCAGTTGTTTGTGGTCCTGATGGAACTCGAGGCAGCATGTGACCACGTGGGACAATTGTGAAAAACAGTTCGACATCAACGAACACATTTCCTCGAAAGTAAATGCCACTGGGCTTGAGAGGAGACTCAACTTCTTAACTGGCTCCTGTGAAGCCCAAGAAAGGAAGAGTGACTGTTGGAGAGAAAGCATCAGCAGAAGCCCGAAAAGCGGCGAAGTGCTGTTTCAATCGTTGCAAATATTATGCCAATCCTCCTTGGTATCGCAAATGCGGGTGGGCGGGACTCCGTCTGGGGGGTGACCACAGTCTGGACGGGTTGGGAACCTTGTACCTGCAATCGTTCTGACAGAAGCTGAATTTCCTGACGCAAAAGATCAGTTTGCTGTTTTAACTGCTGTTGCAGTTGCTACTGTTGTTGTTGCTGTTCCAAGAGCTGTACTTTTTTTTGCACTGTTAACCATTTACCTCGTCGCCAATTCTAGTAACCGGAATCGAGCGAGACTGGAGCGCACCCGCCGACGGGCCGACGTAGTCAGCGGGGAGTCGCCTGTACAGCTCAAACACACGCAACAGGGACGACTGACAGACCATACGGCGAAATACCAAGACCAGAGAGGAAAACCAATTCGGATACCAAGACGTAGCAACCACCATCGACCAGAGTAACAATGAATAGATAAACGATCAGGAGCTCTGTCAGTACACGAATGTGGTCTGAGCTCCTGTGCTGCGACCTACAGAACCACCGAGAAAGCTGGCAGGCCGGTGCAGCGGGCGCGGCCGCCGCGTAGCGCTGTGCCAGCGACAGCAGAGCTAGTCTACCTGTACGTCCATGCCTTCTGGTGGGCTGCCAGAATTGTTGGACTGTGTTGCCAGACTCCGTGCTTGTGGTGCTTGTCCTAGAGGTCTATATCCTAGATGCGCATGCGTGCCTTCCGGTATCAATTCCCGCTGACAACGGGCAGTGATAAAGTCCGTACAAACGTGTGGCGCACAATACGACGATAAGACCAACCAACTTTGACAACCCTACGATGGTGCCCCTTTCTAACTCGTCCAGTTGGACATTTCTCCGACGGACGTGTCACCTGGGCATAGTGCACGTGCAGATGATGCTCTGCTACCAGTTTCGCAGGATAGAGCGGATCAGGATATGGTTGTGGAAAGCGGCCATAATGAGGTACTGTTAGTTTCACAAACACAAAAACTTTTATTTTTCTAAGAACGACTTACTTACACACTGCCTTAAAAGGATCAAATTAAAACAATACAGCTGAAGAACTAGTTAAGAAAACTTGCGATACCTCCTCGGCTGAAGGCCCAAAACCACACCACAAACAAGAACGGCTAAAGGGCTTGACACAAGTTATTAAAAATTGCTTTAAAGAATACACGCGGCTGAAGGCCTTTAAAAGAGAAAATTAATACTTGGCGAAGGCCACACACAAGACATTGAACAACTTAAGACTTAGGGTCGGGGTGACAAGAATTTCAGATAAAAATTTTTCAAATTTTAATTTGAGATGGCTGAAGGCCTTATTTTAAAATAAAAACAAAGTAAATTAACAGACAGCGTAAGGCATCCTACAGTACTTCAGACTAAAATGAAAATCACAATCTAAAATCAACAGAACAGTGGTGCTCAGAAGTGTTTGAAGTGTCCGCCTGATGAGGTAGCTCTAACATAAGGTGAGGTGAGACAGGCAGCCAAAAATAAGGTTAACAATCGGATGGCAACTCGACGCAGGGACGGCTGAAGGACCGACCAACAACCTAATCAATTCCCTTTCGCCCGACCAACGGCACGGCAACGGAAGGTATTAGCTAAGGACGAAGATACCAGCAGCAGTACGTCTTCAAAATTGGCGTCTAAAAACAGCCAAGGCACAATAACCACTCTAAGAAAAAAACATGAACCAACAACTAAAAGGCTGTATGCCGGAGAGCATCAGCACAGCGAGGAAAAACACACTGCCGGAAACTACGATAACGACCTGGGCAGGTAACTGGGACGTTAACGACCACAAGGAACAAAATACCGCTGCTGCACTTCACTACTAACAAGGGAACCTCCCCATCGCACACCCCTCAGATTTAGTTATAAGTTGGCACAGTGGATAGGCCTTGAAAAACTGAACACAGATCAATCGAGAAAACAGGAAGAAGTTGTGTGGAAATATGAAAAAAATAAGCAAAATGTACAAGCTGAGTGGTCCAATTGCAAGATATGCAACATCTGAGGACAGAGTAAGGTTAGGAGCGCCGTGGTCCCGTGGTTAGCGTGAGCAGCTGCGGAACGGGAGGGCCTTGGTTCAAGTTTTCCCTCGAGTGAAAATTTTACTTTCTTTATTTTCGCGAAGTTATGATCCGTCCGTTCGTTCATTGACGTCTCTGTTCACTGCAATACGTTTAGTGTCTGTTTTGCGACCGCACCGCAAAACCGTGCGATTAGTAGACGAAAGGACGTGCCTCTCCAATGGGAACCGAAAACATTTGATCGCAAGGTCATAGGTCAACCGATTCCTCCACAGGAAAATACGTCTGATATATTCTATACGACACTGGTGACGGCATATGCGTCACATGACAGGCATATGTTGTCGACCCACCTTGGCGAATGGGTAGAAAGATTCTTCTACCTTGCCCGATTTAGGTTTCCTTGTGGATGTGATAATCACTCCCAAAAAAGTGATGAACACATAAGAGTTCGTCACATAAACTGCAACAAATGAATGCGTTTGACAGTCGCACAGTTTTCCCTGTGCTCTGTCATAACATATGTTTTAACGTTTTCAAATTTTTCCGTGTGTAGACCGTCAAATCCTGCCTATGTCCAAGCAAATCTGAACATGTCCTGGAATTTAGGAGAGCGAAGTTGATTATCTGTGAGAGCCTGAACTTCGATAATTGACACACGATCACGAACAGAAAATAGTCTGAAAATAAAAAATTTAAAATTTTTACTCGAGGGATTACTTGAACCAAGGACCTCTCGTTCCGCAACTGCTCACGCTAACCACGGGACCATGGCGCTCCTCACCCTACAGAGTCCCTGATGTTTCCTATGTTGCACATGGACTACTCAGTTTGTATATTTTGCTTATTTTTTTCATAGATCCACACAACTTCTTCCTGTTTTCTCGATTGATCTGTGTTTAGTTTTTCAAGGCCTATCCACTGTGCCAACTTATAACTAAATCTGAGGGGGGTGTGATGGGGAGGTTCCCCTGTAAGTAGCAACCAATTTAATAGTCAGAGGCCATATAGGAAGACGGCTGCAAAATTCACCAACTGCTACACATCATAGGTTGCTGCTAGCTGGAACGGCCCAGGAAGCAACAACTTGCAATGAACGAAGAGATGTCGCGGCAGTTGAGGTTTCATAACACGTTAACTCAGGGGCGGGCAAACGTTGCACGCGGCTCATGAGCACACAGCGCTGCACGTGTGCTGCTCGCGTGCAATCGTCGAACGGGACAGTGCCGACAGCCTGCAGGTTGCGGCAGTGTAGTACCAGGCTAAGCTGCGGACGTTGAAGCGAAGCGTGCACTACGTAGTGAACGCTGTATTTCAGTAACCGGAAAATGCAGAGTGAATCAAGGAAACGGAGAATTGGATATTTGCTATCTTTTAAAAAGGAATGGGAAATCATTTGTTCTCTGTGGAAAAAAGGGGAAAATTGGAAATGTATAATATGTGACAGTATTCTCGCTGGTGAGAGGAAGTTTAATATTGAACGCCATTATAATAAATTTCAGTATTTTGCCGTTCTTAGTGCAATAAAAGGTTTTGAATAGTTCTAGAGAGCATCTGGTTTCTGTAGATGATATTCATCTCAGTTTGCAAATGGAATTAATAGATCTACAGTGTAAATCTCGTCTGAGAGACAAGTTCCTTTTGGCAAGACGTGTAATAGATTTTTATCACGACTTTCCACAGCAAGAGTTTCCTCGTCTCCATCGTGAAGCCATGAAGATAGTCAATGTTGGGCTTGTCATACTTTGGTGAGAGATTTTTTTCTGTTATGAAAATTAATAAGTCTCGGTTAAGAGCAAACATCAGTAATGAAAATTTACGTAACTGTTTGGGTTTGTCTGTATGTAGAAATTTTGTTCCAGACATTAAACGTATTTTAAACTCCACCTGTGATAATTAAATAAAATGTATCGTAGGTAATAGGTACTCTTTCAAACCATGATTTCTGTCAAGCACTCCTACTAACCCTATTCCTTCATTTAATAAAACACTCCAGGAAACAAAACGCTTTACAGAGGAAGAAGCGGAGAGACGGTATGGTGGGGAGGGGTGAGAAGCGGGTGGCCAGCTTGCCCCTGTGTGCACGCAGAACACCTGTTAACTGCACACGTGCAAGTGCATCGCACACGTGCAGAATTCCTGCCCGCCCCTGCGTTAACTGATCACTCAACTTAAAGTGTAGCTCTCGCAGATAGCGCCTCACAATCCGACCGCGCGTGCACGCTGCCAGCGGTCCCTGCCTGACCTGGCGCCGCGGAGACTTCCTCGCTGTTCTGTCCCAACCGAACGACTGCCACACACACAGCAGCACACGGAAATATAGAGGTCACACCAAAGATGGTACAGCAGTCGTAGTACCGATAAGCGCTGCTGCTGCCACTGACGGAGCAAGTCGGCAACTCGTTATGGTAGTAACTCAGGGAGGAATAAGACGCCACTCGATAGTGACAAAATGTCAAAGAACAAACGGCATCAATGCGAGCCGGCCGCGGCCCAGACGCTACTTTCCATCATATTGCCTGGCACAGCTGTTTACATTCACCTTATACCAACCGATGACCGCTACGTCCATGGCCGCATTCTCCATGCCTGCCGGCGTGGCTGGCTGCGCAAAAGTAATAATTGGCATAGCTTATGGAATGCAAGTTACCCACGCAGTCTGCAATGGATTGGTCAGGTCCTTCTGGATACAGCTCATTTTCTGAGGATCATTGTAGTTAAATGGTGATGTGTAGATCCCAGCTGTGAGGTCATTATACATAAATTTGTGTATCGTGTGTGTCAAGATCGTGAGACAATCCCGGTCCTGTGAAGAACCTTTTGGTACCATACGATTAGCAACCCACAGCTTTGTCATTGTTTCTCAGTTTACGTCCTTCTCTCGCTTTCTTGCTCACCCCTTTCCCATCTCTCCTTCACAGAATAAATAAATATAATGTAATAAATAAGAAATATAGTCTGTCACTGTTGGCAGCATTATTGTTTCAAATTCTTTGTAGTTGTTTACTCCATATACGACGTTAGCTTACAGTAAATGTGATACAAATACAACAAGAAAAAGGCCTGCGGCCACTGAGAGGCACTAACATTTAAATTCCTCATCCAAGTATCGACACAATTTTGGGCGTTGTACTAAAACAGCGATTAGGCTTCTGTAGCCACAAGCTGTGCCCGAAAAGTCGTATCTACAAAGCTTCTGTGCTTTTTAATTTGTAATAAACTCACCTGACGTTCAGGATAAAGCCTCCTGAAACGTATATTGGGAAGAACAATAAATGACACTGTTTAATGACTTGTACATTGCGCAGAAGATTTAAAGAATCACTTTTTCGAAACTAATAACTTTTTAGAAACTCCAGAATTCCCACCCATTGCGACGCTTAAGTTTGAAATTGTGACTCAAATGTGCCAACAACCTTTCAGTGTAATAATGTTAAAGGGTGGCGCCCTGCTACATTGTCCTTGGACTGGAGGGCGCTTCAAACAGCAAGGTACCGACACTTGCGGAACAAGGCCAGAACTCAGAAGTTCGTGGTGGAATTGTAATGGGTTAATTATGTCCTATTGGCACCAAATTTCATCACAATCCTGCCCAATGCCGGCCTGTGCGTCCCACATTATCGGAAGGTCGTCAGACCTCCAGTTACCCATAATTCACACTTCCCCTTGGCGCCTTTGCGACGAAGGTTAGAATTCCGACGCCCAGAGTGGCAGTCACGCGGTTTTCTTATGTGTGGCCGAGGAAACGATTCCAGGTACACCGCCGATCAGATGCAGCATGAAAAGGCCGCACGGGGTAGCACAAACGACGTGAACGGGAAAAATCCGTTTCCCTTGGGAGCTGATACCCACATAATGCGCGATTGGAAACGACAGTTCGCAGTGCGATGTGCCTCAATAAGACGTTCCTGACAACCTCTGACACCGACACCCTTCGGTGTTTCAGTCTTTCTCTAAGAACATTGTGGGTCTGCATCATTATCGAACGTGGTGGCACTCGTTTGGAGAGCTGCGCGACCACAGGTTTTGCTCTAGAGTACAAGTTGGAGCCACGGGGGTTGTCAGAAACCATACGACGAATTTTGGACATGATCCACAGCAGCAAAAGGTGGTCAGGTCCTTTCATCGCACTTATTTTGTGTCCTCCTGCGGCGTTATCTCTGGGAAAGTGACATTGACACATGCGTGAATAAACTGGTAGAAGGTTCCTGTAAACCCCCCAGTTAGGAAAAATCCTCGTTCGGACTAGACCACCTTTATTTTAAAAATGTACCTGTACAGGTAGAACTTGTGACTATATCCTAGGTACTTGCTGACCGGCATCCCCTTCGACACTATCCGATTCCAGATGGCCTACTATCACGCGCAAGAGCAGCAGTGTAGCGGAGGAAGATACCGCAGCATAGACTGCCTGCAGCCACCGGGATTCTTGCCACGGCTTCTGTATAGGCACATTTTTAAGGTGCTAAACAACGGCTGGTTGGTGGCACCGAGTGTATTCTCGGCTGGGGGGACTTACAAGGATCCTTTGCAGTTTTGTTCAGGTATGTGTCAATGTCGCACCCTGCCATGATCATGCTACAGAAGGACCCGAAATAGGGTAGTTGAGAAAGCAAAAGAACCCTTTGCTTTTTCAAATGACGTTCAGATTTCATCGAAGGGTGTTGAAAGGTCGCTACTGATTCCAAACTGTGCACGAGAGCAATCACTGAGGGCGCGATGCGCTCCATACGGATGCGATTACCTTTAATAGGGATGCGTTCCAACAATGTCGTTACAGAAGTGTTGAAACGTCGGAAGGTGTCAGCATTGTTGAAGATTGCGAAGAAAGCCTTTCTGTTGCTCATCACACTGCGTACTGTCGTTTCGGACTGCGAAATGGGTGGGAATCAACACCTCGGGAAAATTAATGGTTTCATTAAGATCCTTTAAGCCACCTCCTGGGTCCTTTTAGTGCAGATATTGAGCGGCGGTGTGTCTGGAATGGCTTTCTCGGCCACTCATAAGAAAAATGCATAATTTATATGTTGGGCGTAAAATTGTAACCTGTGAGACTTCCACGGTGGCGTTAGACAAAATTGTGATTAAGTTTGGTACCAATGTGACATCATCAATCCACCTTACTCGCCGCATGGACGTGTGAGCTGTTGCGTTTTTTTCGAGTGTAGAGACACCTTGCTCTTTTGTAGCGTCGTTGTGCCCGAGGGTGACACTGGAGAGTAGCCCCGCTTTTGCCCCATTACAGAGGAAGGCTGTAGGCACTGATACGTGTTACAAACCGGAAACAATAGGAAGGACCAGGCCCCTTTGCTTTTTTCTTTTATCACTCGTTTATTACATCAAGGGAATACACATTTTAAGTCAAAATTTAACTACATGAAATATTGCTCCCAGTAAAGGTTAACATAAGCAGTGACAAAACTTAGTGCTCTTAAGAGTTTCTTCTGGCAACAAATTATAAGGAGGCAATGTAAGGTTTATATCAGTTCAGCTCAAACACGTAGCTAGTAACTGAATCATGACACAAACACTTTAACAATTTCGGCAACAAATAAATAGCGTGAAATTGTACTCACAGTAACCGACTAATCAACAGCCGTGCCATTGAATAAGTAGTAGCCCATTTGGAACGAATTAGCAACACCCAGCAACTTGGTTGAAATGGCTCTGAGCACTATGCGACTTAACTTCTGAGGTCATCAGTCGCCCAGAACTTAGAACTAATTAAACCTAACTATCCTAAGGACATCACACACATCCATGCCCGAGGCAGGATTCGAACCTGCGACCGTAGCGGACGCTCGGCTCCAGACTGTAGCGCCTAGAACCGCACGGGCACTCTGGCCGGCAGCAACTAGGGGAGTTAATACCAACAGTCTTTAAATGTCTTGCTCCCCATTAAATAAAAAAACTTACAGTAATTAAATGAATAACAAATCAAACACGCTACGCTCCACTCAAACTCTTCAGTGGAAGCTAAGCCAAAATGAAGATTCCATTAACTGACTAGCACTGAAGTCACACTAAAGCTCATCTCTGTGTTCCCAGACACACACACGGGGCAAACTTACACAAGACAAGATTTTGAAGGGAGCACATCAGTAAAACCGGTAGTGCAGCTAACGGTGCCACTGAAAATTAATGTACTAGACTGGGGAACAAGGTGGTATACAATGAGGTTGCCTTAGTGCTATACTGCGCTCCAAAATATTAATTCAAATGGCCAATTTAAAATTAAGTACTCATAAACCAGCAATAATTAACGAGGAGTGACACCAGATAACTCGAAGGGATAACAACACTTAATTGAAAAGACGAATGTCGGAGGCGGCAGTAACATCAAACACTTTCTTCGAGTTTTAACCAGGAGTCACTTCCCGCTATACACGTAAACATTTAACCAAGCACAAGGAAGGAACCCCAAAGAGAAAATTCAAATAAAACACACAAAAGATTATAAAGGACAGGGAACCCCAACTATTTAAATTTAAAAGAATTAGCTCTCCCCAAAGGCAGTGTAAACGCTAAGGCCACACTTAAGAGGCCACCAAAACTGGTTACAAAAGTCTTATACATATGCTCCTTTTCTTTAAAAGAAGCACAAGGCTGCTTAACTTCTGTTGGACGTCCGGTATGGCTCGTGTAGGATACACCAGGCAGCAACCCAAGCTAGGCGGTCGCTAGGAACGGCGAGCAAAATCAGGAGAGCAGACAGGCAGGCAGCCTACACACATCGTCCATCCTGAACCGGCAGATCGCGTACAACCAACTCCACATATACGTGGTTGCTTCCCACCTCGTACCTCACGGCGCCTCAGCTGGTAGGCCGAGCAAACGTCAACTGCCACTCGCCACGCGAATGCCGTAAACAACAAGGCAAGCAAAGATAAGAAACATCGAAGGATCGATAGCGGACATCCAAGAGACTGGCGCGCCAGTAACGAGCGCCGTGGCTCAGGCACCTTTGAGTCTAATTTCAAACTGCAGCGTCGCAATGGGTAGCAATTACGAGGCTCCAAAAAAGTGAATCTTTATTTCTGTTGTACAATGAACAATACGAGACTGGAATAGAAGGGAGAACCGATAGAGGTACTCAAGGTACCCTCCGCCACACACCGTCAGGTGGCTTGAGGAATATGGAAAAAAAATGTATATTCAAATTTGTATTCGTAACAGTCATCGTCTCGCCATATCTAAGAAGTTCACTTTCGAAGTTGCGTTCTATTGCCTGGGCTGACTATTCGTTAACGAAGAGAAATGTTTTAACATCCATGTTGTCTAACATTTTGTTTTTCTCAATAACTTTAACACTGCCTTCCATGACGATTTTGTTCCTTAAGTGTTCTTAATAATAACGTAATCCTGTATTGTATTTACGGTGCTAACTGCGATAAAGTTACTTTGTAAGTTATAAAAAGATGTTATGCTTAATATAATGAGTTGATTAGGGCACTGTGAACTTACTGTGTAATTCTAAATAACAGATGCCGAAAATCTGTAAGTAAGCTGCAGACTACTAAACGATGGTTGCGTTAATAAATTTAAATTAGTGCATATGCCGATAGACACTTGGATGGGTGACCATCCGGGCCGCCATGCGCTGTTGCCATTTTTCGGGGTGCACTCAGCCTCTTGATGCCAATTGAGGAGCTATTCGACCGAATAGTAGCAGCTTAGGTCAAGAATACCATGTTACAACGGGGAGAGCGGTGTGCTGACCCCACGCCCCTCCTATCCGCATACTCCACCGAGGATGACACGGCGGTCGGATGGTCCCGGTAGGCCACTCGTGGCCTGAAGATGGAGTGCTATTTATATGCCGATTGAGAAATATATTTAAAAATTGGAGGAAAGGGCACTGCTCCCGAAAAGGAGGGTTCTACATTCCAATTACGGTATACAATTTTAATGAACTGTGCAGATTGTGGTGTCACCGCCAGACACCACACTTGCTAGGTGGTAGCTTTAAATCGGCCGCGGTCCATTAGTACATGTCGGACCCGCGTGTCGCCACTGTCAGTAATTGCAGACTGAGCGCCACCACACGGCAGGTCTAGAGACACGTACTAGCACTCGTCCCCAGTTGTACGACGACTTTGCTAGCGACTACAATGACGAAGCCTTTCTCTCATTTGCCGAGAGACAGTTAGAATAGCCTTCAGCCAAGTCCATGGCTACGACCTAGCAAGGCGCCATTAACCATTTCTGGAGAGAGTATCACTTGTATCATCAAGAATGCTGTATACAAATGATGGATTAAAGTTAAGTATTCCAGCAGCTACGTACTTTTCTTTATAGCAATCATTACGTATCCTGTTCCAGACCTCACGCCAGTCTGCGTTAGATTATAGCGTGCATTTCGGCCTCCTCTATCTACAAGGTGTTGGCACATTTGCCAACACATCACAGATGTCTGTAGCTGCATACATAATGATATAACTGCTACTGAGAGGACAGATAGACGGACGAATTTCTCTTACATTCATGAGCACTCTCCGTAACATCCGTACTTAAAACGCCGTGCAGCGGGCACTCCTCCAGCTTGGTACGTTACGGAACTTCCCCGCTTTCGCGTATCGCTTCGTGGTCTGGCAGTAACTCTATCATGCGGCCGAAACGGATGGCCCAGTTAGCAGCAAGTGTTCGGTGGCAAGCGCAGCGCTGTGCCCGGGAAGACGAATGCCCGCTCTCAGGAGCAAGTGGCTCTACAGAGTGGCTTTTGTCGCCTCGCAGCGGCGCGCTACATCCGTCTGGCTGTCGGCGCGAGTACTCCGCAGTTATTACGCGGCCGACAGATGGCGCTTCTTCCCACCGCCGCCTGCCGCCACAGGTATTTACCGGGACGAGCGCCGAGTCGGCGCTGTAATTGGCGCGCCGGTAACTGTTTGCGCTGACCAATGGCGTGCGCTTATCTGCCGTCCCGATGCCCCCTCCGTCGCGACGCAGCCAGACCGCTGCCTCGCATTAATTGCGGAAGCCGACGCCGGCAGGGCCGGCGGCCAGCGTCCGGTGCAACTTTGTTAATTGCTCGGATTACTCTGATTAAGCACCGGGCGCTGACCTATGCAGCCCCTAGCGTCGTGATTGTCCACCACTTTGAAAGGGGCGGAGGGGGGAGGGGGAGGGGAGAGGAGGGTACAGGCCAGTCCACAGTCCACACCGCAGGCGATCTGTTTTAATAAGCCACTGCTTAATGACTTCCCACTTACATCGCTCCTCTCGGGCTCTGATGCAAATTTTTAACTCTTAGAGCGGCGTATATCACTGCCACTGCACATCTTCAGTAGCATACGTGTCACTCTTTGAGATAAGACCACGAAGTTTGTCTCCTGTTTTACTGACGCTGATCGACATACAAAAGTGGAAGTTCTAAACAGTTACTGTGTTATTCAAGTGCGCGGCCTTTCGTGGTCGTTGCTCCTGAAGTTGAAATCTTCTGTGGTGTTAGGCCATGTCATATTTCTTCAAACAATCGACGTTTCGCCACATCTGCTGGGCTCCTCTTCAGGATCTTGTGGTGTACACTGTGGATGCCCAATCTGCAGTGGACACCACAAGTACCTGAAGATTGTCGCGCTAAAAATGTGTGACAGGCAACGGCTCTCTCCATGATATATTAAGTAAGAATTTTTTGTAATTTACATTTTTTATTTTTAACTATTTTTGCATTGTTTAAGACCTAGAACCACAGCACATAGCTCTTCCATGCTGTTCGTCAAGTTAGCGTTCATCGGCTTTGCTTCTCTCGGAGCGATTTTTCTCGATGTACAAATACTTACTACATCTAAAGTACATGAAATCTATTCGCAGTTGCGAATATTGACAACCATGAGCTGTAGCCTGGAATTCCGACAATGAAACTTTGTGCCAGACCGGGATTCTAAATTGTATTTCTTGCTTATTATCAGCGGTCGCCTTACCATTAAGTTATCCGACCAAGGCTCACGGCCAGACCCAAACCTCCATGTGACGTCAACCATGTGTCTACAACCTGTACTCGTACATTCATCACATATGTTCCAATAACGTGGAGACATTTTAATTGACACTCGCTTGCCCGATGTCATCTTGTCTGAAGGAACACTGCACTACTTCCAGACAACACAAATCACTGCACAGACGTATTTTGTAGCCGACACCTGGCAAGTGACTTTCAATTAAATTGTCTCCGTTGTACGGGAACATATACAGAGAATGTACGAGTGCAGGTTACAGCCACATAGTTTACGACATATGGAAGTTTGAGCCTGGCAACCAGGCATGCATGCATGTGCGAACAAACGTTCCACCATACTACCGAACTACAAAGGCCCTACAATATTGTATTTCTAAGGTAATACACTTGGCGGTCTATATCTATTACGGAGTGCATATTTATGTTGTTATATTTACCGAGCTAAAACGAAAATAAAACTGAATAAAATATACAAAAAATTATGTTGGAAATTTAACTAACTGTAGAAATAATGGCTTGTTTCAAATGGCTCTGAGCACTATGGGACTTAACATCTGAGGTCATCAGTCACCTAGAACTTAGAACTACTTAAAGCTAAGTAACCTAAGGACATCACAGACATCCATGCCCTAGGCAGGATTCGAACCTGCGACCGTAGCAGCAGCGCGGTTCCGGACTGAAGCGCCTAGAACCGGTTGGCCACATCGGCCGGCTGTAGAAAAAGAATTTCACAATTAATTGTTATAAAAGACGAGGTAATTTAACATATAATATGAAACATGCAAAAGAACAGAGAGGAAACATTGCACTGCCGAGGTATTCATTGCAGCCAGTCGGGGTCGTTGGCGCGCTCTTAATTTCTTGTTGTTTTCGGTCGCTTCGAGCTCATACGACCCATGCGGAATTGGTCTCGTTGTCTTTTCGGTTAAAATATTCGTCCTGGCTAAGGTCGCATTGTTCATTTCAAATATGTTCTGGAGAGCACTTTTGTTGCAAATGAATTCCGTTTCGCCGGCCGGTGTGGCCGAGAGGTTCTAGGCGCTTGAGTCTGGAACCGCGCGACTGCTATAGTCGCAGGTTCAAATTCGGCCTCAGGCATGGATGTGTGTGATGTCCTTAGGTTAGGTAGGTTTAAGTAGTTCTAAGTTCTAGGGGACTGATGACCTCAGATGTTAAGTTCCATAGTGCTCAGAGCCATTTGGACCATTTGAACCATTTCCGTTTCCTCTAGCACATTGACCTGCTTCCCGTTTGTTGTTGTGTGTAGCACTTAAATGTTCTGTTTTACGTATCTTGCGGAGTGCTTATTTTCAGCAGTTTGTCGACCAAAGGCCATTTTGTTATGGGAATATGTATGCTCTTTAAAATTTTCTTTAATGAACGGCGTGTTTCACCTACGTACTAATGGTCACGGTCACTGCTGTTCATCTTACACAAACCTGAGTTCCAGAAGTCGTCACGTTACATACCTGGAACTCGCTTGCTGATTGCAGCCCTACCCACGCACGTACGCTTTGCATATCGTCTAAATTAGACATCAATTTGTGAATTAATGTTGTCATTTGCATACGCCGATCGATATGATATTTTATAGAACTTTTCAGCCTAAAAATAGTCGACTGTTGTAAAGATCTGACTTCCATAATTGAAGTAACTCAGAGATATTCAAAATTACATTAAAACTAAAATTTATAATTTCGCAATACTATCAACATTAAAAGACATCAACGTATTTAAGTCATTGCATCAGAGGATTACTCATAAAAACACATAGTCACCAAAATAGTCACTTAAACAATATTTTTTTCGTAATATAGTGAGTTACCTAATGTTCCACTCCTCAGACAGTAATGTCTCTTTTCGGTTTTCTGATAGAATTATTTTCAATTGTTATGCTGTGGGAGTGAATGTATGTACTAATCTTGAAATTCACTTATTATTGGTTTTCCGTCTTTAGCTAAGTGCAGTTTCATTAAAGAGTATTACACCAGATGTGTTTCCCTTTTATTTATAAAGCATCTTCCGTGGTTGTTGGTGTTTCTTTACATATTCTCCAAACTATTGCTTCTTTTCCCATTCGTTAGCAGCGGTTTACATTGAAAAACTGCCTTTTACGTATGCACTTGGGAGTTTCTGCCATTCTGCAATACGTCTTGCGCTGAACTTGGGTTATTTACACTTTACTTTTGTAAAACGAACTAAAGTTATGGCTGTTTCTTTTCTGCACAGACAAACGTATAATCATAAAATTTATTACGAATAGATGTCTGAATCAAGGAAGTGGCGTTTTCTGGAAGAGCGCTACAACTGCCCTACAGGATGACTAAGAAGCAGTTTCCCATCTAACAGCGCAGAGCAGCATCGGTGACTTATGCTAATTCGGATCGTGTTCGCTTGTTACAATAGTTACCTAATTTCTGAACTCCGTAAAGTTTAGGAGTGTCTACACACTGTTACGTCACTGATTCAAAATACCAGCTGCGGAGTGGTCCGTATTAATTTATGGACTAGCGTATTGAGGGTGCTTTTGAGGTATCTGGGCAGAGAAAGTTGCGATTCACTTGTTCGCTCTTCAGTTTACAAGCAGACTGTATTATTTATTTCATATCAAGTTGGCAGCTTATGGTTTGCAGAAAAAATCCTTTCTTTTGTCCTTAAGGCAAATATAAATGAGGTTGGTTTCAGTTAATTTACCTCTCGTGAACTACAGGTTTTCAGAATTGATGTACGTAAATTGGGAATTGGGATTGGTCCAGGGGGAAAATTACGGTGCTGTCCGCGAAAACTTTGAAGCTGACTCGCTGCAGTACGTTCCATTCACACAGAAGAGAGAACGTTCATTGTTTCTGACCAAGAGAGAAATTGGCATGCGAGAGTCTGGATGAGTCTTAAGTCAGCTGTCGTATTGTATGGAACTATGGTAACGTCGCTTGTAAAAATGTTGTAAGTTGCTTCCATTAAGAAGTAGAGCGGTTCGCATAATGATAAGAATAAGAATTTTCGAAAAGTTTGGGAATTTTTTTTTCTATGATCTAAAATATTTAACTCAATGTACTACGCAGTCGGAATTCTTAACTTAAAATTACTGAATATGAATGAAATACGCAGTACTGGCCGGCCGGAGTGGTCGAGCGGTTCTAGGCGCTACAGGCTGGAACCGTGCGACCGCTGCAGTCGCAGGTTCGCATCCTGCCTCGGGCATGGATGTGTGTGATGTCCTTAGGTTAGTTAGGTTTAAGTAGTTCTAAGTTCTAGGGGACTGATGACCTCAGAAGATAAGTCCCAAAGTGCTTGGAGCCATTTGATTTTGAACCCAGTACTGGCCGAGCATCCTTAAAATGATATCATCATCAAACAATTAATATGTTGTTTAACTGTCAGAATTCGCGAGTTATTTTGGCATCTGTTGAGAGATTGTCTTAGATGCGGGAAATTAACAGTCTGAGCAGATAGGTATTTTTACGTTAATAATGTGTGTACAATGGAACTAGTCACAGTTCGTGTATTATTAATGTGGGAATATAGGGAAAACATTTAGTCAGTAACCTGTCTCAATCAGTAGCTTCAGTGAGACCTATTATAAAGAACCCTATCTGAACCAAGAAACACTGTATCGTGCACCCTGCTGACGCCTTCAGCCCTGTATACCCTTTATGGAGGTCCTCTTGCTTGAACCGCATTGTACGTCTCGTCAGGGCAGGTCCTCGTTCTAAGGAAACTCACGGAGGGAAGACTACGTTTCAACAGAAATGCAAACCGCGCCTCATTGCCATCGGATAAAAACTTAGCGTTTTGATAGCACTGTGTTAGGTGGTTCCGATTAAGATGTTTTACTACAAGAGTATATAAGCTTTTTATAGTGACCGACAATAACAAAGCAAGCTGGTTAGCAATTTTAATTATAAAGCATGTTTTATCTCTTCTGATCTGAATAAAGATCTACGAAATAAGTTAAATAAACGCATCTAATTTCTGGGACCGTAAAATGAACATTTACGAGCAAAAACAAGAAAGGATATACAAATAAAATTTTATAAAATGATTGCAGTGCCTATGTTTTTTGTATGGTTGTGATGGGCTACGACAAAGCAGAAGCGAGGTACTGAATTATTGAATACAAAGGAGAAAAAGAGGATATACCTTTACATGACAAATAAGAAACGAAAACATCATAGAGATAATAATTATATTTATTGTAAATGAAAATGTAGGAGAACAAAAATACAATTTCCATATCTCTTACAAATAAAAGACAAAATAGCTATGAAAGATGCAAATCGACTGTTGAGAAATATCTTGTAAAATCGTGGAAGAGAAATCAAGATGACCTAGAATTCATACTTTAATGGTACTAATTGCGCGGTGTTCCATGAAGATGATGTTGAAGACTTTGTCTAAATCTATTATAAAAAGTCCACTGTGGAAACTATACGAACGTCTAGTTATTTTCGTGATAGTACCAAGTGCCTTTCAAAGGTAAATAATCATTAGGCAAAAGTTCTTAAGAGTAAGGAAAATAGCATCAAAATTTTTAAGAAGTCATATTACAAGAAGGGAAAAGATTCTAACGTCTAGGTGAGAGGTTCCATGCCCTATTTTGCATGTTGCCTCTCATTTTCATCAATTTTATTAATGTTTTACGTCATTTCACGGTGGTAACAGGCTGAACAAGGTTATTGTAATGGGAGTATTTGTACTGAGAGCTCAAAATACGTTTCACTTGATTCCTATGCAGGTAGGGTTACTTCCCTGGGTGGCCTGTGTGAGGCGAGCACCGGAAAACGCAACACACTGCGTTTCCTAACCGCCTGGCAGGACTGACGTCGGTTGAGTTTCGCCTATTGTATGCATGGCGAAACGACCTGTGAGACGTCTGAGAATCGCCGCAGTTTATGTGTTTATCGTTCCGGCGTGTATGGAACGAAGACTGCAGGCACCGACTGACTGCATTGTCCTCATGATTCTGAGAATACTCGTGGACCGTACCCTGCTGGGTGCGACTGTCTGGTGCCGGATGGCCGGTGGTCTAGGCATGCTGTTTTCGAAGCCGGTCAAACGGCAAGTTCAGTGCCCTCAGCTGAATAGCAGAGGCATGATTGGTCAAATTAAACTGAGGCTAGTTGACGCCATAAAGCACTGCTCGAAATTGGAAGGAATGGTCGCTATTGGTGCGAATGATGTTCTGAGACAGTGTGGGGGAATTCTGGAATCAGCACTGAATGTCGATTCGCCGTTTTCGACGATAGTAGGGAGTTGAGAAATGTTGGCTTCGCTCTTGCATTGCATGGGCGCAGGGCATTCTGGATCTGATCTTCATCAGAGTCGGATGGTCTTGCGACTTAGTCGCACTTTTTCGGCGGAACTTAGAATTCTGGACAGCCTTCGAGGCCAGGGGTTGAAACAGAGTTGCTGCACAGCAGAAGTCGGCGCCTACGTCATCAGAACGCTGCCTACCGACGACCTGCTACAGATTTCAGGATTGGTAAAGTATTTTGCGGCTCCGGCATTGTAGGGCCTATCAATTTTATACTGAAGTCCTCTGCAGCATGTGTGCTTGCTTTGCTACAAGTCCACCTTGCTTGTTTCACCGTGTGAACCCATTTGAGTTCTCACTACTAATCGCGATACTGCAATATAGTAGGGAGAGTAATATCTGATTAATTAGGACCTCCAGTCATTATCGTCAATCTATTGCACCACAGAGAGTATGAACCCCTTGTTAACGAGCCAACTATTATTTTCATAATAGTTCAGTGTACCCTATCCTTTAACCTACTATTTCTGTCGATAATCATGTGCCTTTATGTTCTGATGTATAAAAAAATCTCACTGTGATATTTAATCCGTATATCATTTCGTAGATACATGCAGAATCCCATTTTCTGTTGTTTATTATGATAAAGTTCTCTTTTTTTCTCTGAGTAGATTACGATTTTTTATTAAATTATTGTGAGTGTGGACCCCTTATTTTACCAACTAGCAGGGTCCACCATCATCTCCTTTCGTTGCCATTGTGCGCATAATTAATTAGGTGGTAGATAAGGAGGGGTTCGAGTGCATGTCTCGTTCTCATGCCAAATTCGTCAAAATTAAAGAGGTACAAACTCTTCTCCTCCCCGCTGCTCGCATAGGCACAGAGATTACACTGACGGAAAAACCAACGAAGATGTCAGCTCTTTTGTGCAAACGAAGGAGGCTGTTTTCGACAAAAGACCTCTACCTTCTGGTAACAAGTACTGACATATTAGAACAAGAAATTTCTGAAAACTAACATCAGTTGCAATGTGTTGTTCATAAGTGAAACCAGAGCTGTGAGAAAAAAATGATGAATAAATTATTGAAAGAAACAGAAAAGTAACGATACAGATTAATGTTAAAAATTAATGGCTTGGATAATATACGAAGTACACAGGTACTGAACAAAAGAGAAAAGGAACTAAAGCAGTGTAGAAAGAGATACATTAGAGGAAGATCAGTTAATGTATGAATAAACTTGACACTGAAAGTAAAAAGTAAAGAAGGAAATCGTAGGGACTCACGTGAAAGAAGATATGAGAACCAGCTTACAGATCATGTTGTGCACGATGTATGTAGATAGAAAAAGAATAACACAAGACACATCAGTGAAACTGGCTGTGATGGCGTTCGAAAGACTGATCAAGCAAAAACTTTAAAAGACTGTTCAGTTTTAAATAAAAGGTTTTTACTTTTTGATACCCATTGGGGGAAAAGCTAACTTACATTAAAAGGTGTAACGTAGAATGGCAAGATGCTTCAAATTATTTGTTTGCATTGTGACAAATCTAACTCAAAACTTGTTACTGTCTTTTGGTATGAGATACGTCAGTGCTCCGGAACGATTAATAACACAAACACACCCCACATTGAGCAAAGACTACTACATGAAACATTTTTAGCACATACCCATTATGCAAGTGCGGTAGATCTATTTCATCTGTGTAATCTCAAAATATTTTGAAGGACTCACGTAAATTCAGTTGTAACTACAATCAGGTAATTCTTTAGTGAGATACTACGTATTTATCTTTTTACGTTGTCGTTGCTTAACAATATAATTATATCGCTCATATATATATATATATATATATATATATATATATATATAGTGTGTCTGAACGATACATGTAGCACAAGTGGACTGGCTTTTGTAAATTTGTGAACTAACGGTCAATGAGGATTGTTGCATATATGTTGACAGACGTTCCAGCCATTGCCAGATGCGAAATAAAAAATGAAACCCTCATTAGAAAGAAGTCAGTGGTTAAATATTTTATGAGTTGGGTTACAAAGTTCTGATACGCTTCTTCTGTAAACAACCAGCATGCTGTGTTCGGTACAACGCGACCTTGACGATGCTTCGTGTTAGTTTTCTTCCGAAAGCAGCTCACAGCACCCACAAGGGAGAATTCTGGAAAATTTGGTTTACAAAAGAATTAATTTCCCCGTGGAGACCTTCGTGTGAGGCTCCGTGCTCCCGCTGACCGTAATTAATCTTCTAACCGCCGGAGGCAACATAGCTCCCAGCAGCACGGTGGCTGCTGGCCTAACTTGTGTGTGTGTGTGGGGGGGGGGGGGGGGGGGGATTCCCACTGAGTAAACGGTGAACAGCGTCATACAAGCTCACTCCCCTTGCTCCTCCAGTTATCGTTCCGGGGCTCTTGCTACACTTGTGAGGCAGAATTTCTTGAGATATCCTATAGGAAATAAGCACTTATTCAAGAAAGGCCACTTTCGTTGTCCGGTTTTACAAATGTAAAATGAATAATTTGTCTTTGAAACAAATGTTCTGTAGGTTTCACTGATTCGTTAATCATTGGTCCTATCGAAGAAACGTGTTATTATGAATAAAAACCAGATACTGAAAGCGTGTTCGATTCCGAGCCGCAGATTGAGCCCACCGTCACTGAAAAGTGGGCGAAATTCGCCTCATCTACATCTATACATCTCAAATCACTGTGAGGTCCATGGCAGAGGGTATGTTCTATTGTTCGAGTTGTTAGGATCTCTTCCCGTGCCGTTCACGTTTGTGGCGCGGGAATAATTGTTGTTTGAATCCAACATTTTGGAAAGCTTTCTGTGATTGGAGCACAGCGATCGGTAAAACGCTAAAAAACAAATTAAATCAGTCTCGATCGCATTTTCAGATTTTTTATTTGTTAGCATACGGTTTCGGCCCTTTCTTCAGACCTACTTCAGACTTTCCCTCCACCAGCAGCCATAATGGCGGTGAAAAGCCTGTAGATGTTCTGAGGAAATGGCCGAAACCGTTTACTAACAAATAAAAAATCACGATCGAGAGTGTTGTTATTTGATTTTTAGATGCTAGAATGGCTCTGTGCGTGCAGTAGTTGTTCTAATCTTATTCTCACGATCCCTTTGAGAGTGATATGTAAGAGGTTTAAATATATTCCTAGCGTCATCGTTTAAAGCCGGCTATTGAAACTTTGTTGGTAGACTTTCTCGGGAGAGTTAACGTCTGTTTTCAAGAATCTACCACTGCAGTTCTTTCAGTACCTCTGTGACACTCTCCCAAGGATCAAAAAAACCTGTGACGATTAGTGCTGCCCTTCTCTATAAACGTTCAATATCCTCTGTTTATCCTATTTGGTACGGGTCCCACACACTCGAGAAATACTCTAGAGCTGGTCGCACGATTGCTTTGTAAGCAGTCTCCTTTGTTGACTTATTGTACCTCCCTAGCATTCCACCAATAACCCGGTCTTCTACCTGTTTTACCTACCACAGAGCCTATCTGATAATTCCATTTCACATCCCTACAAGGCGTTACATCCAGGTATTTGTATTGTCCGATTGCAGCAGTGACTTATTGATATTATAGTCATAGAATACTATGTTTTTCGTTTAGTAAAAAGCACAGTTTTACATTTATGAACAATTAAAGCAAGTTGCTCAACTTTACACCACTTTCAAATCTTATCAATATCTGACTGAGTATTTAAGCTTCGTCTTCAGACGGTACCTCGTCACAGATAACTGCATCATCTGCAAAAAGTCTGAAGTTACTATTAATTAATACTGTCTGCAAGGTGATTAATATACTACATGAACAGTAACGAACATAACACACTTCCCTGGAGAACAGCTGGAGCTACTTCTACATCTGAAGATGATTCTCCACTCAATACAGTCCGCAGCTCGTGGTCGTGCGGTAGCGTTCTCGCTTTCCACGCCTGGGTTCCCGGGTTCGATTCCCGGCGGGGTCAGGGATTTTCTCTGCCTCGTGATGACTGGGTGTTGTGTGCTGTCCTTAGGTTGGTTAGGTTTAAGTAGTTCTAAGTTCTAGGGGACTGATGACCATAGATGTTAAGTCCCATAGTGCTCAGAGCCATTTGAACCATTTTTTTCCACCCAAGACAACATGCTGCGTCCTTCCTGTCAAAAGGTCCTCAATCTAGTCACAAATTTCACTTGACATCCCATCGTACTTTTCAAAATAAATGTAGGTGTGGTACTGCGTAAAATGCGTTTCGGAAATCACGTAATACTGCATCTAAGTGACTGCCCTGATCCAAAGCTTTCAGTCTGTCATGTGAGAAAAATGCGAGTTTGGATTCACATGATCGGTGTTTACGGAATCCATGTAGGTTGGAATTTAGGAGGTAATTCTGTTCAAGATACCTCATTTTGTTTGACCTCAGAAGATGTTCTAAGACGGCAACAAGACATTGACAAGAATATTGGTCGCTAGTTTTGTGGATCACTTCCACCACCCTTCGCGTAGAGGGGTGGGACATGTGCTTTTTTCCAAGAACTGGGCACAGTTTTTTGTTCCAGAGATCTACGATAGATTATAGTTAGAAAAGGGGCTCACTCAGACGCAAATTCAACATAGAATCTGATGGGGATTTTGTCGAACCCTGTAGCCTTGTTTAATTCTAACGATTTCAGCTGTTTCTCAACACTGCAGACACTAGTACTTATTTCATTTATCTTTTCAGTCGTACTAGGATTAAAATGGGGCAGTTCTCCTAGGTTTTCCTTTTTAAAGGAACACTTGGAAACAGAGCTTAAGATTTCAGCTTTTGCTTTGCTAGTCTCAATTTCAGTTCTTGTCTCATTCATTAGGTACTGGACACTAACTTTAATACGACTAACAGCATTTACATAGACCAGAATTTCTTAGAGTTTAGTGAAATATTATTTGACAATATTCTGCTACGGCAGTCATTCAAGGCATCAAGCGTTGCTCTCTTGACAGCCAATCGCGTTTCATTCAGTATCTCCCTATATACAGCCTCATGCTTTGTTTTACACTTACGAGGTGGAATCCAAAGTTTTCGGGACTAGTGCTGCCATCTGGAAAGTATGAGTAGTAGATCTTTGCACCGCTAGGAGGCGAGAGCTGCATGTCTGATGAGTCAGTGTGCGGAGTGGCATTGAGCTGGGAGTACGTGTTGTGTGTCTGTGTTTGGTGTGTGGCGATTTTACGATGGATCCTCGAACAGAACAGCGCGTGCGTATCAAAATCTGTGTGAATCTCGAGAAAAGTGCTACGGAGACCCTTGAAATGATTCAACCAGTGTTTTGGGGGCAGAGCATGAGCCGTAGCGTGTGTTTGAGTGGCATGCTCGGTTCAGGGCCGGCCGTGCAGACGACGAAGATGATGCTCACGCTGGAAGGCCTGTTAGCCTCCCAACGCCAGACATTGTTGCCAAACTTCAATAACTGGTTCGTGCAGATGGACGTCGAAACATTCAAGACCTTGCGGATGAAGCGGGTATTCTTTATGGGACATGTCAACGAATGTTGACTGATGAACTCATCGTGTCGCCGCAAAATTTGTACTAAGTATCTTGACTGCTGATCAGAAGGCACAGCGTGTTGAATTGTGCACAGACCTTCACCAGACCGCATCTGATGATCCAACCTTATTGTCACGGGTTATTACAAGTGAAGAGAGCTGGATTAATATTTATGACCCAGAGACAAAGCAACAATCGTCCCAGTGGAAGGGCCTGGGCTCTCCAAGACCCAAAAAAGGGAGACAGGTGAAGAGCATGATCATCGTTTTCCTTGATACCAAGGGAACCGTGCACGAAGAATTCGTCCCAACCAAACAAACAATGATTTCTGCATACTACTGTGTCGTTTTGCGACGGCTCCGTGAAAGCGTGCCGTGACGAGGGCTCGAACTGTGGGGTCAAGGGCACTGGCTGCTGCATCACGACAGCGCGCTCTGTCACACTTCCTTGCTCAGCAGGACCTTTTTGGCAAAAACAACATGGCGGTTGTACTCCACCCACCGTACTCGCCAGATTTGGCACCATGCTGCTTCGCGCTATTCAGAAAACAGAAACTCAAGTTGAAAGGCCGTCGGTTCGACACTCTAGAGATGATTCAAGAAGCATTGCTGGCAGTGATAAACACCCTCAAAGAACAGGACTTCCAGAAAACGTTTGACCAATGGCAGAAGCGCTGGAACAGGTGTGAACGTGCAGACGGGAGCTACTTCGAGGTTGACGGTGACCATTAGGCTAAATTTAAGGTTTCCAACAGATGGGAGCACCAGTCCCGAAAATTTTGGGTAGCACCTCGTATTACGCAGTAATCTCTGTTTCCTTAACACTTTCTTCACAGCGACTGTATGCCATGCAGGGTCCCTCTCACTATGAACTATTCAACTGGGTACATATCTGTCCAGTGCATAGTCAACCATTCTTTTCAACTCAAGCCATAGTTCCTCCACATGCTCCTTCCTTGTGCTGGAAGTTTCACGTTCCTCATTGAGATATGATACCACTGATTTTTTTAATCTGGTTTACTGAAAATATTCTTGGGAATCTAGTAGGAATTGTATTCGAAAGCTGTTAGTGTTATCTGGTAAAATGTCAAACACTGAAGGCATCAACGGATTACCTTAGGGTATCTCCGAAGAATTATTCGTCGGGAATGCGAATATTGTGATCGTCATCTTAAAATAACTATGAATAAAAGGGTAACGCACTCACCAATACTACGCCTTACAGCTTTTATTCAGTCACGTGCTGTTGAACAATACGGTGATGGAGCATGCGTATGGTATTTACTTCCGACAACAGAGAGTCGGTGGAGTCGGTCACCAACATGAGCCGAGATATCTAAAATAATCCAAAGAAAATTTGCAGAAAAATTAGCGTGCTACCATACCGTCATGTTCAACAACAGTACTGCACACTATTTGTAAACCTAATAATCCTTTTTTGGGAATTTTGAAGCTATTGTACACAGCAAAAATTATCGACGCTGTCGGCCTACGCAGGGGCCTTTCGGAGATACTTCAGAAAAATAACTGTCAAATTCTGTACACTTATACACAGTAGTAGCAGTACCTAAATCTTAATACTACTATTACTACATCAAGGCTTTGTCATGAAATAATCGTTATGCACTTAATGATCTTATTATCATTAGGAGTCACAGTCGTAGAGGACAGTATAAATGAAAATGCTTTCACCGTGTAACTGTTACTTGTTTTCTTGAGGGTACGGTATTGCGTTTTCAGTAGTGGTAAAAAATGGAATCAGATTTTTAACTTATGTTGTTCTGTCATCCTCTGCTGCTTGTAATTTTATGTTAAAAGTTAAGTAAACAAATGTTCATATCAGTGCCGTGGTAATGAAAGTTAGAAAGACAACAAAAGAAGAACTCTAAAACCAGAATCAGAATAAGGACACAGACAGAACAGAATATATTCAGACCTTGCATCTGATGTTACCTTTCCAAAAATGAAATCTAAATGCGTACGGCGTGATGAAATTTACTTAATTCGCTTGAATATAGACGGACTTAGCATTAAAATTACAAATGTAATGCGTAAGATTAACTTTACAAGTATTACGACGCGAAATTTAGCTACTGTCGAAAGGACAATAATGAAAGACACTGCAATATCCATAAAGCTGAATTAACAGTTTCGTAAAGGAAAGGAAACAAAATACAGCCAAATGGAAAAAGTTTTCCACTTAGTTTCTCTGTACCGTCAATTCGGTTCCATCAACTCGTTCGATTAATTTTTCAAATCGTCCTTAATATTTCATAATTTGGATATGGAGTACGATATATTTGTAACCGTACGTTAACAGAACGAATTCACAAAATGACTATAACAATGCTTCCATCCTTTCGCCACTGCTCTGTAATAAATACGTTCACGAAATGTGAGGCGATAATAAAACGAGATGCTATTTGGGAATGATCAAGCTTTAATATCGAAGAGAGCTGGCTAGGTACTACACAATATATGTCAGACATATAACATGTCGACGCCAATACAAAACACTGAAACCATGGGAAACACCCACTAAGGAAAAAAATAGCATCACAAAACAAGATAATGGAGGAAGCAAGTAGAGGTAAACTTTTACGAATCATGCTAACGTGCACACGGGACATAGATCAACGAGATAATATTTAGAAACTGGTACCTCAACGTTACCCTTAGAATATGTCTTCAAAACAGAGTAAGAACATAAACTTATTTTAAAGTTTCTTAAGTTGTGTCGGTAGCAACATTGCTGTACGGGAGTGTATCTTGTGTAATGAATAAAATGGTAAAATAGCATTACAGGCCAACGAAATGAAATTCCTCACAAACATGGCAGAATTCAGAGAGTCTGACAATAAATCAAATGCTGACATTAGGAGGCTACTCACAGAATTCATTGTTAAGCAAAACCCTCAAGGCAGCTGAATGAAAGATTACCATTTTATTCCGATTACCAGCTCTAAGGTTACCATTCCCAACTATACGTACATGCAATTGGTTTTTACTAAATGAATCCGACTCATAAACAGGAATGCGAGGAACAACGTGCTTTAGAGGTATTTGACATCAGCTAGCTGTGTCGTCAATTCGTCAGAAACTTTACGTATACTGTAATATTAACAGCTCAGAATTTAGCCATCTAGAAATTAGTTAACTTTTATCCGAGATATATTTCTCACGCACCGTTACATGTTTTATCTTGTTCTTGATTACGAAAAGCAAGCTGATAATGATACGTCTCTGATATTATTAAACAGTTTTCTCCTACTTTCTACTGTGATAAAGGAAGTCTGGTAAGGCCTTTTCATAATTCTTCGTATATGAACACATCGCATGATTGACAAATCTGGCTGTTTCCATTTAATGCATATTATCTGCCTTCAGTAGCTTATACTTATTTGTTTTAGCTGTTTGCGTGTAAATTGAAAAAATCGTCACAATCAGAAAAGGGAACAGATTTAGGTAACGATTAACAAAGATCGTGTATTATCTAATGTTCCACTACAGGATTCTCAAATGTATAAAATACGAGTAAGACTTAACTTAGTACTTACTCCACGAAATTCTTCAGCAGCACTAAAACATTTTATTCTCACCTAAATGCAATCAGAGGCCTTATCTTCAATTTCACAAACCTTCTCCATGAGATCATTTTCACTTTTTGACTAATTAACACATACTCAGAGATACCATTCCTGCATACTGAACTAATTTATTTTCAAATTTAATTGATATAGCTATGAACTCCAAATGCTACCACAGGTGTATTAATCTACCTTGCCAATAGAAATTACGAAGTTAGTTGCTGCAGATTTACTCTCTGGATAATCGAGTAGGAATATCTATGGACTGATGTATAGGGCCGGTTTTATTCACAAACATACTGCGTACGAAGTGTAGTAATTTTGGTACGGTATAAGATTTTCCCCTAACGACTCTGCAGTTTTGAATGTCGCTGTATTCCTAGTACGGACAGATCTCTTTCAAAAGACTCTAAATTTGGTACACTTGTAGTTGCGTAAATTTGCTAGACTTTTCATTGTCAGCTTACATACTCGTTATTTGTCTTCTATATCCGTATTGATATTCGTTTAAATCTACCATAAGAGAGATATTTAAGGACATTTAATTTGCATAGGACTTGTATTACAGCTCAGATGACGGGACTACAAGAAGAAATAGTGATACCACTATTTAACTGTTTATTGTACTACGTCTCGTTATTTTTCAAAACATAAATTGTCCCTTACTAGCCCGCTCAATATACAGGGTGATTCAAAAAGAATACCACAACTTTAAAAATGTGCATTTAATGAAAGAAACATAATATAATCTTCTGTTATACATCATTACAAGAGTATTTAAAAAGTTTTTTTTCACTCAAAAACAAGTTCAGAGATGTTCAATATGGCCCCCTCCAGACACTCGAGCAATATCAACCCGATACTCCAACTCGTTCCACACTCTCTGTAGCATATCAGGCGTAACAGTTTGGATAGCTGCTGTTATTTCTCGTTTCAAATCATCAATGGTGGCTGGGAGAGGTGGCCGAAACACCATATCCTTAACATACCCCCATAAGAAAAAATCGCATGGGGTAAGACCAGGGCTTCTTGGAGGCCAGTGATGAAGTGCTCTGTCACGGGCTACCTGGCGGCCGATCCATTGCCTCGGGTAGTTGACGTTCAGGTAGTTACGGACAGATAAGTGCCAATGTGGTGGCGCTCCATCCTGCTGAAATATGAATTGTTGTGCTTCTTGTTCGAGCTGAGGGAACAGTCAATTCTCTAACATCTCCAGATACTGTAGTCCAGTTACAGTAGCACCTTTCAGACGATAAGGTTTCATAACTAACCTTTTTCGTAGGACTCTCCATACAGTTGATTGTGGAATTTGCAGCTCTCTGCTAGCTCTGCGAGTCGATTCTCCTGGGCTGCGAACAAATGCTTGCTGGATGCGTGCTACATTTTCATCACTCGTTCTCGGCCGTCCAGAACTTTTCCCTTTGCACAAACACCCATTCTCTGTAAACTGTTTATACCAACGTTTAATACACCACCTATCAGGAGGTTTAACACCATACTTCGTTCGAAATGCACGCTGAACAACTGTCGTCGATTCACTTCTGCCGTACTCAATAACACAAAAAGCTTTCTGTTGAGCGGTCGCCATCTTAGCATCAACTGACGCTGACGCCTAGTCAGCAGCGCCTCAAGCGAACAAATGTACAACTAAATGAAACTTTATAGCTCCCTTAATTCGCCGACAGATAGTGCTTAGCTCTGCCTTTTGTCGTTGCAGAGTTTTAAATTCCTAAAGTTGTGGTATTCTTTTTGAATCACCCTGTAAGTATACTTTTGTGAACCTATGGAAAATAGCTTTTAATCCCTTGCTGTATTTCGGTTTGCATCCTGAACAACTATAGTTATTCACTAATACAGGAATCTGCAAAAACGAGGCAAATAAATGTAACATTAATGTTTCGGTCTCAGCATATAATGTAGACAGCGTTATATTATAGTCACACGGCAATTTAGGATTTTACGTTAGTAATATATGCAGTACGTTATTTACACTTTTGTGATGTTCTCTTTACTCGGGGCAAAATATTAACAGAAGGTTTTGGTATGCATACAATACATATTTACATAGTAAATTTCAATTTCAGAACAGTATTTACAATAATATGGAAATAATATATAATTTATTGTTTACACGTATAATCATCTCCCATGCTTTATGGCTACAGTGGACACGCAGATACGTACATTAGTGGCGAATTACCACCACACCGTGATTGCAGAAATATTATGATCTCCTGGAAAGGCACTGAATGTTTGTAGATACTTTTCATTTTTTACTTTACTTGCGAAGTAGAAGCTATTCTAAGTTAAATATAAGATCTTGCACACCTCTCTCCCAGCTCTGTAACGAAAAATCAAAATTCTTACGCCTCGAGTTTCAGAAAAACGACTTAATGCAGATTGCCTTCGAAGGTCGTTGTCTGAACATTGACGCAGTAATCTATAAGACGGACAACCTGCAGGTCCTTCCATAAGTATACCTACCGTCACTGCCTGAATAATGTGGTGGGCGTCTTCGCAGTATTCACGTTAAATGTCCCAGGAGTTCGTGAATGAAACTTAGAAGCGCTCTGTACTTTATATATACGTGGTGCGAAACAAGCATTATTTTTCATAACACTTATATCTTCGTCTAGACTCGACGATTCTCTGTGAAATCTCTAACGGAGGGTTTCGTTTACTGAACTGAACATCAAGCTCTCCTTCCATTTCATTCACGGATATAGATTGGCAAGAATGACTGAACACTTTTAACATAAAATTTTTCATCTGTACTTTGTCTCCGTACAACCTCTATGGAATAGATATATACGATATGGAAGAGTAGTCGTGGCTTTTTCTATGCAAAACCGTTCTCGACGTTTCTTATGCAAGTTCTAGCGAGATGTAATTATTGAATCGTTAATCGAGTGTCAGCTATACCCGTTTCACTCACGCAGAATTAAAATAAGCATAGCAAAGCCCTTATTTGTGAGCTCATGACGTCGTCTGAATCTGACATGACATGGATCCCATGTACTTCAGCAGTATTCAAATATCGACCACACAAGTGTTTTGTATGACTTTATTATTTTCGTTGAAATGTACAACTTCACATTCGATTATTTTCTGTTAATTCTCAGATATCGAATTCACTAATAATTTGACTTAATGACGTGACTTAAGATGAACTTATGCGAAGAAGTTAGACTTACGTTGTTCTTCATCAAGAAAAAGACATCTGTCAATCAGTGTCGAAATTTTTGTCAAGCAGAGGATGATGATGTATTCGTGGGTGCAGTGTAATGCTGTAGCCAAATCCAATTGCGAATGAAGTCTAGAGTTTCTAAAGGGCTCTTCATTTGATACGGCAAATTGCTGCGGTAGACATTCAGGGTCCCTGCCTGCCCAGATCCGAATGCGATTCCTCCCCTCCCACCGTCACGTAACCTATAGGGCTGCCTTTTCTCTTCCCCACGCAGCTGTCCCTTCTGCGTTGTTAAACTAAGCATGTGCCGCAGACGCCAGGAAATATTTCTGCATTCCTTATGGCATCGTTTTATTGGACCGTATTTCACTGTCGTGGCTTGGGCTCAAGTAAGTCGTGCGCATGCAAAGCACAGTTGGTTGGTTGACGAAACTATGCACTATCGTAGCGGCGGTGAACATCTAATGTGGTTTGAGTGAGGATGAAATGAGCGTTTCTGTTCACCATATTTACTACGACGCTCTGGAATAGCGTACAACATGCAACGGCCGCCTACGATGCTGGTGCGTATTTAAAAATACAATCAGCATGTGTTTCCGGTTAATATAACTAATCTTCCAACTTTCGTTGAGAAAGCAGAAATAATGTTCTGGTGATGCATGCATAAAAACCAAGTACAGCTGCAAAGATGGTAGGAATAATACATGAGACATCTACATATGCGGCTTATCACTTAACGGAGAAAGAACACAGTTCATTCACTTGCGTATACGACGAAATGCAAATACGTGAAACTGATAATCGAAAATATTTGGAAATGCGTATTAATCAGTATGTCAGTCTGAAATCATGTATTATAGATCTTACCAAACGGTTCTTGCATACTTCCATTCATTGACGTCATACAGCAGAATTTTCTGGGACTATGCCAGCATAAAAACAAGTTATTCATCGATCACGCACTCGCTATGGGGATAATGTCTGGAGTCCATTCTCAAAACTAATCCAGGCAACTATTTAAAATAGTAGACATACTAGCAACAGTCTTACAGAATATTTAATCTCTTGTGAAGTTTATTGTGAAGAATTATCTCACTCTTAAAATAAAAATGCCATTCATAAATACAGGGTCTACCACAATTAGTAACAAAATATAACACTGGTGAAAATATACGATAATATAAGCAAGAGACATCAAACGAGCTATTTGTGAGATAATTGCAAATTTGTAGTTCCCAGCAGCCACTGACTTAATTAGTACAAATGTTTTAGAAATCTTAACTTCTCAATTAAGTCCCCATCTAATTGTACTCCGCTTTCATCCCTGGTCAATATTTGAATTATGAGTTACATGAATATTGGGGCACCGGCATATTTTTCTTCTGATGTTAGACATCTTTTGCACCAGAAAGGTCCAAGATGTGTATGTACGCCAAACAGGACTTCTACGTTTGCATCCAAGACGCCTCTGCACTTCTTTGTCTGGTGTTGCCTCACAAGTGAACTGTACAAGACGCAAGCTAAAATGCGTTAACGAACTGGAGCAACGAATCGTGAAGTATTTTCAAGATTTCAAAATAATCAGTAGGTGTTTGAAAGAATTCGCAACTCACTGCAGAGAAAAGGGAGAAAATGTCATCCAAAAGCGAGGACAACAGGTGGGACACCAGCTTCTGCAGGTGTTCAGTAAACCGTAATATGTAACGTGCTGAAGTTGTTTACCTAAGCCATAAGTGAAATTTCAGTCCGAATAAATTGGCACACAATTGAAAAGTTTTCTTTTACCGACCAGCCCAGTATTTCATACTGTGGACAGTGGCCGTTCCGAACCACACACTCGCAATAACGTCACAATAGTTCATCTGCAGACACATTATTACTCGTACATTGTTGTTCCTGTTGTCCTATATTTACTTCCGTTTCATTTTTCGTTATTAATTATGATATTCATATACCTTGTACAACGTAAGGTCAAAAACAGCGTTCTGCATTAACAACATAATATCGCACATAGACCCACAGCGTACGCAGCCATAAAAGTATTTCGGTCACATTCCTTATGAATTAAAGGTGCTGCCAAAACCTTTAGTAACAGGCCGAATTTTCTTCAGGTAGGCCGTACCTTCAACTATGTTAATTTCTAAATAATTAATACTTATACGTGGTTAGTATGGAGTGGATTGTGCTAGACCTGGAGGTATGGAGTATTTTTAATATTTTAGTAGGCGAATGGATGCTTGTAAGTAGCTATAAGGAATTTCCATTTCCGAATCTGTTAAGAAACTACGCAATACCGCATTTTAAACCATTTTCTTGGAAGGATAGCATCTGGCTACACTAAATTTCTTCTCCTTTACCAAAGAGCTGGGGCGACGAGGAATGAGGTTGGCGCCCCCTTTGGTCTCAGTCTTCGGCGCCCTTGTGCTGTACAGTTATGGTTAGGTTACTTTTATTAGATTTTATTTTAAGATTGACGTATAAACCTGGTTTTTTAAATCGCCATCATGTAGCCACGATCTCACAGAGCAAGTATATTTGAACTCTCTGATGATTTCAGTATGCCGGCCGGTGTGGCCGTGCGGTCCTAGGCACTTCAGTCTGGAACCGCGTGACCGCTACGGTCGCAGGTTCGAATCCTTCTTCGCGCATGGATCTGTGTGGTGTCCTTAGGTTAGTTAGGTTTAAGTAGTTCTAAGTTCTAGGGGACTGATGACCATAGATGTTAAGTCCCATAATGCTCAGAGCCATTTCAACCATTTCAACCAAGATTTCAGTATCACTGATAGTTGTCACAACTATTGCTCTCGGACCTACAAATAACTCTTTAATTATGAGACTGTCAACAGCTACTACATAAAAAATCAATATTTACATAAAACATCACGGAATTTTGAATGTCCTCTCCGAAAATTCGTCTGTTCCTGAATACCATACAGTATATCATGGAAGATGACTAAAATAGTGAATTATCTGACAACTGAAATAAAGTAAAATTTGCAATCGTTCGAACTCTCTGATCGAAGCCATATTCATCCTACTCTACTGAACAATAAAATTGTCCTTGATTATGGTCATATTTTGAATTCAGCTATGTAGAACAGCGATGAATTTGTCTAATAGGGTGTAATTTTTGAAGCCACTGAATAGAGTGACGAATTAGTGTACTGCATTCGTCGTCACGCTCACTACACGAGAATAATTTACTAGAAATTGCTCATTAGTTGCAGCTAACTCTTGTGAATGCCGTTATACTGAACAGGCAACTTTTCAGTCTGAACCTAGAGATAGTACGCGACCCCGGAGCAGATAAGGAATGAACTGAAGCAAAAATCTGAGTAGACATGAAATGTCCGCGGAATCCATGCTCATGAAATGGTTACAACGAGCAGCTAGCTCGGGCAGCCTCACCACGAAAAACCGATAAACAAACCACTGTCGAGGAGCGAAGAGTTTTTTGCGGGCCCGAGACACGAGCAACGTATCGCAGCGGTCTGTCGCAAGGGACATCGCTCATATCGGCCGCTCGCCTCTTCCTCTCCATACACGAGCGATTTGCTAAGCAATTTCAACCAGTATTGCGAAAGCCACTGTGTTGAAACTCAGTAGTTCAAATGGTTCAAATGGCTCTGAGCACTATGGGACTCAACTTCTGAGGTCATTAGTCCCCTAAAACTTAGAACTAGTTAAACCTAACTAACCTAAGGAGATCACACACATCCATGCCCGAGGCAGGATTCGAACCTGCGACCGTAGCGGTCTCGCGGTTCCAGATTGCAGCGCCTAGAACCGCACGGCCACTTCGGCCGGCAAACTCAGTAGTCTCGTAACTCAACTGCAAGTGTGTACACAATTTATATTGCAAAACTAACACGTCTACAGAAATGTGTTCAGCTGCAGCACTGCTGACTACCGTAACTCGTCTTATAAATTGTTCGACAGAGAACAGGAAATGGGAAATGACAAAGGACTTGAAAGTAGCTGTATAACTGTATAACATATTTTCCCTGAACACACACACACACACACACACACACACACACACACACACACACACACACACACACACACATATATATATATATATATATATATATATATATATATTCACTTCATATTGCAGTACCTCACTCTGCTTTGAAGTTGAAACTTTGATTAATGCTTATACCGGTAGTTGTTTCGTATCTAACTCCAAATTACCAGATAGAGCCCAACGTAACGTGACTATTAATAAGAATTTTCCATAAACTCTATTGCTACAGCAAAAGCTTCAAAATGCCACTCCCATCAGAATCGAAGGGTGTACTTTGTATTACTTCTTAATGTAAACGGCAATTCCGACCTCAACTTCACTTTTCAGGAAGGGTTTTGGTTCCAAAAAAATGGCTCTGAGCACTATGGGACTCAACTGCTGAGGTCAATAGTCCCCTAGAACTTAGAACTAGTTAAACCTAACTAATCTAAGGACATCACACACATCCATGCCCGAGGCAGGATTCGAACCTGCGACCGTAGCGGCCTTGCGGTTCCAGACTGCAGCGCCTTTAACCGCACGGCCACTTCGGCCGGCTTTAGGTTCCTGAGTAACTACAAATACTAAAGTAAACGTTCATACTGAACGAGAACAAAGTGAAACGAAACAAAACTACACAATCCACGCTTAATAACCAGGCAATCGAGTCGCAGCCAGAGGTCCATATAGCTCACATCGTATGCGATTCGTCATTTTGCCAGGGATTCTCATCCCGTCGGGGACCGATCAGAGTCATTTGCCCACACATTTGCGATCTACGAAGCGACGGATCACTGCTATCCGTTGTTCGGATATGTCACTCTTTACTTGTTCATCAAATGGCCATGTGTTACTGGCGAAGTATCGCGAGTTCTCATATCGGCGACAGCAGTTGTCGAATGAGCAAAACAAGAGAACAAGTAAATGAACTATCGAAGTTAAAGACGACTCGTAAGGAGATCTGAAATAGATTCGACTATAGAATACAGAATAGGATGAAACAACGTCATTGCACAACAGTGTCTCTTAGGAACGACTAATTTCTTTTATAAATGATTCTATTTACGTATGCAGTAGTTCTATGCAAAGCTAACACATAACATTTGTTTGTGTGTGTCTTCGGTTTTCACTATAAGAACTGCGATAGACAGTGACAGATTAGTCAACCTCTACGAGTGTGGTCGTTAAGATTGCACTGCGTATAGCGAGCGACATTTCGATCACTATATACAATAATCAGCCTCAGTTCAACGGTTAACTTTTCTGCATACACAAAGGGGTACCATGTAATTTATATTTTTATTTTGCGAGTTTATAAAGACAGAAATTTGTGGAAACGTAAGTGAAAAATACCAAAATAAGTACCTCGAAGAAACGTCAAAAGCTTATAAAGATTTAAATACGGATACTATACTGTTTAAAGACACTGTCGTATGGTGAACAGCAGCATTTCCTTCACAGACATAGAGAGGTTTTGTGAGGCTCTGTGGCCCAGTGCTTCGGTGGCAGACTACAGATCCAAAGGCTGGACTTCGATAGCTGATCATTCAACGGTGACACATCACCACTTCCACCTCTGCCAATGTTTGATATTGTGAGGAACATCGAGTTCCAGCGTGTGTCGGGGACTACATTAAACTGCTGGTCGCTTTGTAACTAGCTGGGTAAGTCATTTCTGACGACAGAGGAAGGCGACGTGGCATGCCCAGTTGGACCATGCCTGGCAAAGGCCTGTCGGATGGCATAGTGGCCAATCTTTAGACTGCAATAACACCAATGTACACTTCTCCTTTTTCCATTGAGACTCTGAAGAATCCAAACTGCTCACGATTACATTTATGTCCTGTGCTTGTGTCGAAAATAAATGTATAATTTATGTCACTCTGTTTTGTCCATACGCAGAATGTTTTTTTTTTTTTTCGTTTCTTGAATGCTTTACTGTCTGTCCCTTAGTTATGTATATCTACGTTACATCAGATAACACGGGTACCTCAGTATTTGAAAGTACACCATGAAGAGAGATTTTAGATGCATACTGTATGTGGTGCAGTAGCAGTGAGTAGGATATTTATCTTGCAAGCCGTGAACGAGCTACTCACTGCCTGTCCTCCCGCCAAAGCAAGTGTTGGCAAGAAACCCTCCAGACGTGTCGCTACACAGCCAGAAAGGCGCCTGAGAGAGGTGCAGTCTCCACTCCTGAGCGTGAAGGAGGAGGTCGCGAAAGGAGCCAGAATACAAATTTACCCTTCACATTACTTCTCCCGGGCTATAAAGTCCGGGAGGACATTAAAACGACTGCTCCGTAAGTCTGGTCCCTGCGCTAAAGGGTCAATAAATGGAAATCGGCGAGCCGAAGAGGTCCATTTATCCTGCGCGGTGCGCGGGCGTTAGGTGGGCATCTGGAGCCCGGAACCGGCGGTCCCGCTCCACTCGACTCGCATCCGCTCTGAAATACTCGCCTGGCAGCCCGCCAGCTGCGAAGGGACTTCCCCGCTCCCGGCCGGGTGTCCCGCGCTGCCAGCAACACGTGGTGTATACCGGCTGCAACAGCGGCTGACAGGTGTGCCCCATGTATCACAGCGCAGTGGCTCGCATGTTCATCCCGTTTACATGTGGTCTCTCTTAAAGTCAACACTGTAAACATAAAACAGCTTTTCACAAAGTAATCGTAGCCCCTACTGTCTTCGTAATGTGACCATCAACATCAATCATTGCCGAAAACAAAAGTCCTCGTCTGTGACTTATCACATTGCATCATCATCATCATCATCATCAGCGTAATCATCATCATCATCATCATAATCATCATAATCATCATCATCATCATTATCACCACCGCCATCGTACCCACCTCTATATCCCCAGCACGGTGGAGCTCGACTCGGACGTAACCGGTTAAAATCTTGGTGGTGGATGAAATTGTCACAGCCAGTTTTTTAACTGGCTATGGAGATGTGGGTGGAGGGGGATGGAGAAAGAGGAGGTGGCTTCAAGTTCCTGATCACGACTATTTCGGCCAACACACTGAATCAAATTGCAAACCTCTCCGCAGCCTCTCGTGAAGTGAGAGCATGTAAGACTGTTGATGGTGATCTGTCCGATGGATGGCGACTTTAAGCTTGGCTTCCCCGTTGGAATTATTCTAGAGTGTGCTACGAGCCATCGCCGGGCTTAACTCTGCCCATTCTCTCATCATCAAACAGCAATAACATAGCACGAATCCAGTGCAATTACCTGCTCTCCGAAAATACACATAACAACTCTCACATGTCTGCAAGGAAAGGAGCCAATGTGTGCCAACGAAGACGCTCTTTCCAAGTAGGTGGCTTAACCCACCTCGGGTTCAAAATGGTTCAAATGGCTCTGAGCACTATGGGACTTAACTTCTGAGGTCATTAGCCCCCTAGAACTTAGAACTACTTAAACCTAACTAACATAAGGACGTCACATAAACCCATGCCCGAGGCAGGATTCGAACCTGCGACCGTAGCGGTTGCGCAGTTCCAGACTGTAGCTCCTAGAACCGCTCGGCCACCCTGGCCGGCCCCACCTCTGGGGTAAGTCCAGCCAACAGTGCCAGAGGAGATTTTAATTTAATGATGATAAGGTTCCATTCGAAGACCGTACAGTCCAGAATATGAATGCCAGTCAGGCAAAATCGCCTTGAAAATTGAAGAAATTATCCCACTGACACACTAGGGTGGAAAATTTGTAAGACACCATGACCTGCTGCTTGAAGAAGTCCGTAGCTGCTTACTGCAAATCCTCGTTAGTCAGGAATCTTCTACCCTCCGAAGCCATTTTTAAGGGACCAGAGGAGTACAGTATCATGGGGAGAAATCAGGACTACAGGGCGGCTGTTCGAGTGTCTCCCACGTGTCAGCACTGAACAACGTTGGACTGCCAGGTTGACCGACGTCTTGTGTCGAACCGCGATCAGCACCGGAACTTGGCGCAGCGTTCCACAACTTTACTCTAGGAAGACATACTCCGCCATTACAGACTCTTCATGGATGTCTACCGGATTCTGTCCTTCAGTAGAATAACAGCGTGTTGGCCATATTTGGATGCATTTCGTAATGACGTCGCCAGAGTGCAAGTCGCCGGCGGGTTGGCCGAGCGGTTCTAGGCGCTACAGTCTGGAACTGCGCGACCGCTGCGGCCGCAGGTTCGAATCCTGCCTAAGGCATGGATGTTTGTGGTGTCCTTAGGTTATTTAGGTTTAAGTAGTTCTAAGTTCTAGGGGACTGATGACCTCAGAAATTAAGTCCCATAGTGCTCAGAGCCATTTGAACCACTTTTAGAGATCAAGTTTCAGCATTTACCTCAAGCACGTCGGAAAGACATGAACGCCTCACTCATCCCTTGCCCAAATGTCGCTACTTATATACTAGCATCGGTGTTGCGCAATGTTAGATATGCGCTGCAGCAACGCCCACAAACGGTAACTTTTTATCGATCCTTATATATCATCTACTGGATACTGGCCTTCTCTATATTTTTCCTAGCTTTCTCTATAACTTTCCGACCTGTGTCTTTTGAAACATCATCCGCTCACCGATTAGCTTGTCGTCCCAAACTCTTTTTTGCTTTTGGTTGGTTTATCTGTCATCCAATCACTTGATTACAGGCACTACCCGGATCGACGTCATTTCATTGAGGTATAATAACTTATGTCATTCCAATATGTTCACCACCCATTTGTTTGTGTTTCTGTCTCTCCTAAGATTTCCCTTCTGGCATTTCTACAGTGCTTACCTATCAATAGTTTTTGAATAGTTTTGGCATTAAAAATTTATGTCTCACTGTCTTAATAAGTTAAAACGTCGACCTGCATTTTCAGACAGATCATGTAACATGACATTCTTTTTAGGCTTGTGTTTTTTCGTCTGATTTACGCGTGGAATGTCGCTGAGGGTCGGACTGGGTAGGGAGAGAGGAAAGAGTTGCTCAGGTACCTAAGTACAGAAAGTGGAGCATTGTGGGTACGCCGGATGAGCGGGGAATTGGCCATGTTTTGTGGTAAAACCTTTAACCTACATGAACGGAAAGTGTTACTTGGATCGCTATACCCGAAAATGATCGTATCTAATTGCACTGCGGTCCCACGAGATTTTCAGTGCTTATGTAGAAACAGAGACCAAAGATTTCCCAGAGCTCGTAATCCAATGGAAAAGTGGTAGTTAATACTCACTATTTCCTTCTCTGACTTCCTTGTTACATTTCCTGATTACAATGCAATATTTTCCTTGTGCGGCTGGCAATGAGTTCAGGGGTGCCTTGTGCATTATGGATAGGAGGCTATAGTTCTGTGCCATACGTTTGACTATAATTAATAATAATTTTATCGCCGATACTTTCTTCTTCCATGATTTTTTTTTAATTACATTTTATTTTTAATGGTGTTGGTAAGTTTTGTACTTCAGTAAGATAAACGAATTCACCAGATAGTAGTTGGTTCTGCAAGGATCACTGGGAAATATATTAAATAAATGAATTATAGAAAGAAAGAGTCTACGTATAAACAGCATCATCGAACCGTGTTTCAGTGGTTGACGGGAACTGGCAGTGGAAGGAAACGTCGAAATTCACGCTAAGCGATTACCTGTCTAATTCCATTCTCGTACTTAGCAAGGCAGAAAGAACTACACTCCTGGAAATGGAAAAAAGAACAAATTGATACCGGTGTGTCAGACCCACCATACTTGCTCCGGACACTGTGAGAGGGCTGTACAGGCAATGATCACACGCACGGCACAGCGGACACACCAGAAACCGCGGTGTTGGCCGTCGAATGGCGCTAGCTGCGCAGCATTTGTGCACCGCCGCCGTCAGTGTCAGCCAGTTTGCCGTGGCATACGGAGCTCCATCGCAGTCTTTAACACTGGTAGCATGCCGCGACAGCGTGGACGTGAACCGTATGTGCAGTTGACGGACTTTGAGAGAGGGCGTATAGTGGGCATGCGGGAGGCCGGGTGGACGTACCGCCGAATTGCTCAACACGTGGGGCGTGAGGTCTCCACAGTACATCGATGTTGTCGCCAGTGGTCGGCGGAAGGTGCACGTGCCCGTCGACCTGGGACCGGACCGCAGCGACGCACGGATGCACGCCAAGACCGTAGGATCCTACGCAGTGCCGAAGGGGACCGCACCGCCACTTCCCAGCAAATTAGGGACACTGTTGCTCCTGGGGTATCGGCGAGGACCATTCGCAACCGTCTCCATGAAGCTGGGCTACGGTCCCGCACACCGTTAGGCCGTCTTCCGCTCACGCCCCAACATCGTGCAGCCCGCCTCCAGTGGTGTCGCGACAGGCGTGAATGGAGGGACGAATGGAGACGTGTCGTCTTCAGCGATGAGAGTCGCTTCTGCCTTGGTGCCAATGATGGTCGTATGCGTGTTTGGCGCCGTGCAGGTGAGCGCCACAATCAGGACTGCATACGACCGAGGCACACAGGGCCAACACCCGGCATCATGGTGTGGGGAGCGATCTCCTACACTGGCCGTACACCACTGGTGATCGTCGAGGGGACACTGAATAGTGCACGGTACATCCAAACCGTCATCGAACCCATCGTTCTACCATTCCTAGACCGGCAAGGGAACTTGTTGTTCCAACAGGACAATGCACGTCCGCATGTATCCCGTGCCACCCAACGTGCTCTAGAAGGTCAACTACCCTGGCCAGCAAGATCTCCGGATCTGTCCCCCATTGAGCATGTTTGGGACTGGATGAAGCGTCGTCTCACGCGGTCTGCACGTCCAGCACGAACGCTGGTCCAACTGAGGCGCCAGGTGGAAATGGCATGGCAAGCCGTTCCACAGGACTACATCCAGCATCTCTACGATCGTCTCCATGGGAGAATAGCAGCCTGCATTGCTGCGAAAGGTGGATATACACTGTACTAGAGCCGACATTGTGCATGCTCTGTTGCCTGTGTCTATGTACCTGTGGTTCTGTCAGTGCGATCATGTGATGTATCTGACCCCAGGAATGTGTCAATAAAGTTTCCCCTTCCTGGGACAATGAATTCACGGTGTTCTTATTTCAATTTCCAGGAGTGTATTTGTATCCGCCTATACGATCTTCACTTCGAGTTGCGGACGAAGACTTTTTTGTGTTCTACGAAAGATATTAATTGCGTTTGATGATCGATTACATCTGCCTCCGTTGCTGAATACTCAACGCGAGAGACCATCAGGTGGGGTACCCCAGGCAAATTAGTAACAAAATCAGCAAATAGGGGAAAAATGTATAAAGTTTTGAAACTTCGGAAAAATACTCATATGGGGAGTAGCAATAAAAAACAGGGGCCGGCCGGAGTGGCCGAGCGGTTAAAGGCGCTACAGTCTGGAACCGCACGACCACTACGGTCGCAGGTTCGAATCCTGCCTCGGGCATGGATGTGTGTGATGTCCTTAGGATAGTTAGGTTTAAGTAGTTCTAAGTTCTAGGGGACTTATGACCACAGCAGTTGAGTCCCATAGTGCTCAGAGCCATTTGAACCAATAAAAAACAGGAAAGTTCCCCTTCGTAGCGAGGGGGGGAGCATCTCCCCCTTGATCTTTTATCCCTTCCAAAAGTCAGTTTGTACCGGATTTTAAATTTATACGCAAAAAGGCTCTTTTTTTGAACAGAGCTCTTATTAGTGAACACATTCCTCGCAAAATAGTACACGAAAAAGACCTTCTGCATCTTTTCATTTACAGGAATGGTATCTGAAGTATAAGAATTGGAATACAATTCTTTTAACGAAATAGTTTGCATTTTTTGTTACTTAGAGAAGTATTTAAACGTAAAGCGTAATTATGTGTACGGAAATACTTTGTGCCTATATATTCTACTTGATCATATTTCTTTTGTGATCAGTATTGTTAAAATCGGGGGTATGTGCCAACAAGAAAACGTCTAGTTCCCATCCACTCAACGCTGCTCTACCACTATAGTCGCTTCCGTTCCTTCTGACCCAGTGTCCAGTTCAGTTGAGTTGTAAGTAGGCTGTTTATGTTTCCTAATTGGCAACGTTACGTAGCGCTCTGTATGAAAATCTCTGGCTGTGCTGTGTGCAGTCTGCAGCTTGTTTGCATTGTTGTCTGCCATTGTAGTGTTGGGCAGCTGGATGTTAACAGCGCGTAGCGTTGCGCAGTTGGAGGTGAGCCGCCAGCAGTGGTGGATGTGAGGAGAGAGATGGCGGAGTTTTGAAATTTGTAATACTGGATATTATGAATTGCTATGTGTATTATGATTTTTCAACACTACTAAGGTAAATACATTGTTTGTTCTCTATCAAAATCTTTCATTTGCTAACTATGCCTATCAGTAGTTAGTGCCCTCCGTAGTTTGAATCTTTTATTTAGCTGGCAGTAGTGGCGCTCGCTGTACTGCAGTAGTTCGAGTAACCAAGATTTTTGTGAGGTAAGCGATTTGTGAAACGCATAGGTTAATGTTAGTCAGGGCCATTCTTTTGTAGGGATTTCTGAAAGTCAGATTGCGTTGCGCTAAAAATATTGTGTGTCACTTTAGTGAATGTTTGAGTCCGTTCAGTTTTGCTCAGCTGTTTGAAAAGCAAATAGTGTAAGAGGTTTATCAGCACAGTAATTTAGAAATTGTTCTAAGTGGACGATTCATATGTCGACCCTTAGCCGAGGATACCTCACTGGAATCTTCTGATTTTTTTCTTGTAGTTTGTGTAATTAGTGTAGATTTTGTTTATTGCTAGCGCGTATTTGTAGTGAGAATCTCCTTTGTAGTTGCAGCCTTTCATTGTTGTACAGTAAAAGTACAGTAAAGTATTTCGCAGCTGCGCTTGCAATTAACGAGATAGTATTTTCAGTTGTTTATGTTAATGTGTTTTCTTAGTTTTGCTCTTCTAATTGTGCTTTTCTGTGTTATAGTGTGAAATATTGTGACAATAATGGCGTGTGATAAACGTAACACTAGACTCCAAAGTAAACTGAGAAATAATAGTGACGTCGAGCGTAGCTTATCAGCACCACTGCGTAGTGAATTAACAGACATTCCAAGTAGTAATTTGGTAATTTTGCATAGGGAAATGGTGCTGGCGGCAAATAATGGTGTAGACAGTGAAACAGGTAGTGAACAGGGAAGCATTATCGAACGATCGGTCGGCAACAGCTCGCCACAGGAATCCGAAATGACAGGACACAATTTTACAAATACTGTAGATTCAGGTTTTGCGTCCTCACCGTTTTCTCAAATAAGTCAAGACACATTTTCAGCTTGTCAAAATGTGAATGTTTCCGGTGCAAATGCACTGCCGAAAAGCGTGGAGGAACATATTCCAGATACTAATGCATTGTTATTACAGCTAATGCAACAATTGGAACGAAATCAGAGACAAACACAGCAAAAGCTACAAAAGTTAGACACAATGGAACAAAATCAGAGACAAACACAGCAACAGTTAGACACAATGGAATAAAATCAGAGACAAACACACCAAAAGCTTCAAAAGTTAGACTCATTGGAACAAACTCTCGAACAAACACGTGAAGATTTAACTGCAGAGCTACATAACATTGAATCGAAATGTCAAAAAGTCTGTAATGACGTAAAAACATAAATTTGTGAGCATTTCCAACCTATTTTTTCGTGTCATGAAAATGCATTACAGAATCACGAAGCAGCCATAAAAGAACTGCAAACTACTGTTCATGAAAATCATGAGACCTTGCAAGCTAAAATTGACTCCGTTGCATCTACCGATTCGGTTATGCAACTTGCAAAAACTCGATTTCAACACAAATGGACACTCTGAAACTTGGTTCAGAAAAACACACAGAGGAAATAATTTCACTAACGGATAAAGTAGCCGAACTTTCAGATCGGTTCACTAACTTATCTACAAAGGTAGATGATGATCTGAATGACACAAGACCTGTAGCCATCACTGACACAGAAGAGTGCGAACAAATTAGGATATTCAAACAAAATCAGAATCAAATTAATATGCAACACAAAAGAGAAATACGGGAAGTACAAGATCAGCTGACACAGGTAATACAAGAATTACGTATTTCAGAGGACACTTGCGCTCCAATACGGGAAGAGGGACATGGAAATACAGAACAGCCACAAAATAATAACACTGGGCATTTGGCAACTATGAAAGAAATTGGCAAGGTGCACCGAATTTTGAAATGGAACCGCCGACACGACGTAACAATGACCGATATGCTACTCGCCGACACGATGATTTTGACTATAAGCTGTTCATTACTACACGTAAATTCAAAACGTTTAAGAATTCTGCCAACGACATTCATCCACAAGCGTGGCTCCATCAATCCTCTCATTGTTTTCCTCCCAACTGGTCATTGGAGCACAGGTTAGAATTTATGTGTGGCTACTTGGAGAATGAACCAGCTGTAAGAATGCGATCGGTCATTCACGATTGTCACAGTGAAGGAGAATTTTACCATGCGTTCCTCTCAGCATATTGGTCTCAAACTACACAAGACCGAGTACAACATAGCATCATAATGATGAAAAATTTGGAACAATCTGAATTTTCCAGTCTTGTGAAACATTTTGAAGACATGTTGCACAAGAATCAGTACCTGTCAAACCCATACAGCCACTCAGAACTCATCCGCATTTGCTTAATCAAATTACCGGAACATTTACAACATATTATTTTGGCAGGACGTTGCAAAGACGACATTGAAGCTTTTCAGGGGCTCTTACAAGAATTAGAAATTGACACTGACAATCGCAGAACGCGAAAAAAGGAACACAACAATTACAGATCACATCCGTTGCAATTCCGCGATGAAAGAAATAATAAAGGACACGACAAGACTATTCTCACAACACAAATCGTGACCAAAACAGACACCACCCATATGACAACCTTTGGCAGAGCAGTAATAATTACAGGGAAATATCACCTCTCTGCGGTAGTGACTATCACAGAGACAATCAGAGAAACAGACAATGGGAACCAAAATAATTATTATCAAGGGAGACAGAATAACTTTAGACGCAACGGTCCAGCGCACAGTTACGATTCAGGGAGAAATTCTCAACCACGTGACCGACAAGAAAGAAACTATGGAACCTACCGACATGACGACAGACGATATGATCGTAACAACACAGCTGAATTGCATCAGAACTGGCGGGATTCAAACAGAGCAGGGCCCTCTCAGCAAGGCGAATTTGTAGAAGTTAGGTCTCCTAATCGCAATAACGACGCGCACCAACAAAGAAACAGACAATGACTCGCACCGCAGGCAGCCGCGTGAGCCGGCTGGCTCAGAGAAAAATAACATAGACGCTAACCTTGAGAAAAATTCCAGTATTCTTTACCGACGTATACCACATGATAATTGCGTTAAAGTTGAAACTCTGTGTACAAAGGGCTACACCACATTTCACATGTGAAACCACTTATTGAGGGATAATCTGCTTTTTAACTTTGTCTTTGCCATATAACTTTTCACTTTACATCGGTAGTATGCTTTGTCAGACTTAGAAACTGTTAACATGCAACAATGTTTTGAAGTTCACTATCCAGTCTAGAATCTAGGGAACATATTTAGACAGTATGTACGAGTGCATTGTGATAGTGAACAGACGACACAGTGTTATTCTGTGTGTACATTCTTGCTTGATATTTGCACGATTACGTAACGACTATAAGGCTCACTTACAGGGTGATTCAAAAATGACCGGTATACTTGAAATGGCAATAAAAACTAAACGAGCAGCGATAGAAATACACCGTTTGTTGCAATATGCTTGGGACAAAAGTACATTTTCAGGCGGACAAACTTTCGAAATTACAGTAGTTACAATTTTCAACAACAGATGGCGCTGCAAGTGATGTGAAAGATACAGAAGACAATGCAGTCTGTGGGTGCGCCATTCTGTACGTCGTCTTTCTGCTGTAAGCGTGTGCTGTTCACAACGTGCAAGTGTGCTGTAGACAACATGGTTTATTCCTTAGAACAGAGGATTTTTCTGGTGTTGGAATTCCACCGCCTAGAACACAGTGTTGTTGCAACAAGACGAAGTTTTCAATGGAGGTTTAATGTAACCAAAGGACCGAAAAGCGATACAATAAAGGATCTGTTTGAAAAATTTCAACAGACTGGGAACGTGATGGATGAACGTACTGGAAAGGTAGGGCGACCACAGAGGGCGACCACAGAGGGCAACACACAGCTAGTGCAGCAGGTGATCCAACAGCGGCCTCAGGTTTCCGTTCACCGTGTTGCAGCTGCAGTCCAAATGACGCCAACGTCCACGTATCGCCTCATGCGCCAGAGTTTACACCTCTATCCATACAAAATTCAAACGCGGCAACCCCTCAGCGCCGCTACCATTGCTGCACGAGAGACATTCGCTAACGATATAGTGCACAGGATTGATGACGGCGATATGCATCTGGGCAGCATTTGGTTTACTGACGAAGCTTATTTTTACCTGGACGGCTTCGTCAATAAACAGAACTGGCGCATATGGGGAACAGAAAAGCCCCATGTTGCAGTCCCATCGTCCCTGCATCCTCAAAAAGTACTGGTCTGGGCCGCCAGTTCTTCCAAAGGAATCATTGGCCCATTTTTCAGATCCGAAACGATTACTGCATCACGCTATCTGGACATTCTTCGTGAATTTGTGGCGGTACAAACTGCCTTAGACGACACTGCAAACACCTCGTGGTTTATGCAAGATGGTGCCCGGCCACATCGCACGGCCGACGTCTTTAATTTCCTGAATGAATATTTCGATGGTCGTGTGATTGCTTTGGACTATCCGAAACATACAGGAGGCGGCGTGGATTGGTCTCCCTATTCGACAGACATGAACCCCTGTGACTTCTTTCTGTGGGGACACTTGAAAGACCAGGTGTACCGCCAGAATCCAGAAACAATTGAACAGCTGAAGCAGTACATCTCATCTGCATGTGAAGCCATTCCGCCAAGACACGTTGTCAAAGGTTTTGGGTAATTTCATTCAGAGACTACACCATATTATTGCTACGCATGGTGGATATGTGGAAAATATCGTACTATAGAGTTTTCCAGACCGCAGCGCCATCTGTTGTTGAAAATTGTAAGTACTGTAATTTCGAAAGTTTGTCTGCCTGAAAATGTACTGTTCTCCCAAGCATATTGCCACAAACGGTGTATTTCTATCGCTGCTCGTTTAGTTTTTATTACCGTTTCAAATATACCGGTCATTTTTGAAACACCCTGTACTTAGAACCTATACTGGTACTGCTAATGAGATTTTAATGCAACTTTTTGGTTTACTTGAAAATACATTCTGGATGTAAAGTACTTTCTGAGAGATATCAGATGACACAGTTGTTAGTTTATTTGACAGCTACACGATTATATCATGATGCTACTAATGAGTGATATAATTTATATTATTGCTTTTGCACTGTATCTGTTCTATATCTGCACAGTTTTTCTGAATTCTTCTGGAAAGTAAAACATGTTTTAGTAGTAACTTTTGTGGTATAGCTACAAGGAGACAGCCTTTTCTGTAGCACAACAATATGCTACAGCACAGTACTTTCTTCATCACGGCAATAAGCCTAATAACTAAGATATCTATACGCAAAACATTTCACTTTTGTTTATCATGAAGTAAGTACATTGGCTTCTGCAGAACTTAGCTTTCGGAGGACAATAACTACGATACTTCCACAGAGATTATATTACAGCAAGACGCACATTTAGCGCTACAGGACATGTATTTGAGTTATTAATTTTGCACTTAAATCATTTATTTTTAAAGATATTTGAAGTACAATGATACAAAGGTTTTTTTCTGTGATACATTTCATTCAATTGCTGTAATCTGTAACACCTGAGGGTATAATTACATTAATCCTCAGGGGGGTACATGCTTACTTTGTGTACCATGTGTTTGGCAAGCACAAGAAGCCCTAGCTAATATGGTACTTGCTTACACAACTTTACACTTCGGTACCATATTCCTCTAATACATAATTACACAGCTATCTGATCTTTTAACTGAGAGAGACAAACCTTTTTACAATGGCAGTGACAGATGTTTACGCATTTACACCATTGGATAACTTCACACTTACGAAATTGTATTTTGTCTGTACTTTGTAAACTGTTCATATATGTTTTCAGAACCATTGTGATACTATGAGAGCTTTGAATGATGTATTTGATATGAGATCAAGATTTTTAAAGTACGTTTGCAGTAGATGACACTATTCAAATGAGCAGAGAATTTTCTTTAGATTTAGAAATTATTGGAGGAGGCTACGACGATTTTGAGATTTGACTAAGGTGTTATGTTGTTATTATTACGGCCACAATGTGTATTATGCTGTTGAGGTATGTTTATGATCAATAAGCTGATGTTATATGAGGAATTTGATTATGCTACATATTTATTATGATGAGATATTGAAGAAGTGTTGACAAATATGTATATGTGTAATAAGGTAAGGAATAATGAGTAGTGGTTAGGGACTCTGATTTATGAAAAGGATGTTGGAAACCAAGAAACGTACTTTAAGAGTTATGAAATGTGTGTGTAAATGCGTGAATGTATCACAATGCCGGCGAAAATTTTTTGGACAATGTTATATTCATAGGATTTTGTTTCTACACATTTGCAACGCAAATTCTTGACGTGTGAAATATATTTATATGAGACTGTCACTGTAGCAGAAACTGCTGTCGTAAATATTTCTGTAAGAAAGTTAAGTGACCAACTGCACGTAATGCGTCGTGGGCACCCAGCTGTGTCAGACACCTGGAGAACAAGCCATTAGTGTGTGCCTTTTCAGAGGCACAGGTAGAAAAAAAGAAAGGGGACGCCATTATCCTCGCTATTGACATTTCCTTGTTGAAACATACTGTGGAGCTCGTAATTTATGATATTTACTAAAATGCCTAATGAAATGATGAGAAACATTTTACATCTATTGTCTTTGTAGTTGAGAGACTGCTCATTTTGTTTAATATCTCGTTTCCAGCTGTGTTGCAGCATTAGTTTTATAAAATAAACTTAGATGCATTTGCTAATGTGAACACTTTCTGTCAACAGATCTATTAAATAATTATTTTATGATCCACATTCTTCGAAAAAGGAGCTCCTGGAATGGAAAGAATAATAAGAAGGGACTGATAACAATAGCTGCATATATAATTTTCTTTTCAGGTACTTGGTAATTTTTTGTAGAATTAGATTTTGTGGTGCACCAACATTAATTACATAGACATTAAGATGTGAATAGACATTTCCCTTATCTGCATTGTTGTCTTTAGTGTAATGTTTTTTTTGCTTGAGCTATGTCATGTTTAGATATAAGTTATTTCATTTGCTGCTGCTGTTTGTCAGGCATAGTGTTACTGAATTTGACTTTGTGTTACTCTGTTAAGCCAGTTTTGCTACAGATTTATTTTTCTTTTTTGCTGCGCATTGCCTTATATTAGTTGTAATATTGCATTTGCTTTGCTAATTTATGCTGCTTGCTTTGCCTTTTGTATTTTTTTGTCATTGCTGTTTGTGTTAATTGTTTTGTGCTGCTGCATTGCCTCGTTCCATAGTTTAGCATCTGAGCTCAGTAGATTTAAGTTAACTGAAGATGGGGTAGGCTATATAAGTGAACGAGTTGTGATGAATTGGAAGAAATGCATTGAGAAACTATACGAAACTGGTTTGGCCAAAAAAAGTATTTTGGAAGAGGATATGAACAAAAAAGTAGGGTATAGGGACAACAGGTTTAGGTAGGATTTTCTTGGAAATACATAATGAGGTAAGAAATATGTAAAATAAATACAGAAAGCATGCTTGGATAGGATTTTTTGGTGGAAGCAAAGGTTGAAATAAGACGAAAGATCCATGGAATGAAGTTTTGGGTTGGATTGCAGTACCAAATGTTGCACTGAAAACAAACCCTGTCCTTTCCTTTTGGGTCATCCCTCTATATGTTTGTGTACCCTTGTGTATTTGTGTTTTTCCTGTCTTTATGTGTTTAGCTGATGAGAGCTATGTTGTAGAATTTTTCTGATAATATGTTATTTTCTTTGTAAAGATGATTAGACATTATTTATTCTGTTTTATTTTAATGCTCATGTGTGAAGTTATTGTTTTAAAAGTTATTCTGATCTTTTATGTATTTATTTATGTCATAATTCCTGTAACACTGATGTATATGTTATTTCAATTCTTTTGTAAAGCCTGTACTACAAATGTTATCTGTATTGTTATGTTCTTTAATGTTGTATTTTGTACCTTTGTAATTGTATTCTCATGTTATAAATTTGTACTTGACACCAGTTCATCAAATTAAGTACCTTGTAAGCATTCATTTAACTGCACATATTTCTGTTGGTCATAGTATATGCACAATATGTGAAAAAAATAGGACTGTTCGTGTTTGGACGTGTGTTAATAATTCAGCAAGGGACTGGTTAACAGCATTGCTGGTTCTAAGGACACTTCCAAAAATTTTGTGAGTGCACAAGTGGTGGTTTATGGACTTGCTATATTTTCCGCAAGACTCTTCGATGGTGATTGTGCACCTGCACAGTCGCGACAGATGACTGCTGGCTGTCTACAAGGACTACAGTGGGACTGCATCTTTGATGGCCCACCAATACCATTATTTCTACAATGACTGCAGTGGGTCTGCACCTCTAGTGGCCCACCAATACCGTAATCTCTACCAGGACTACAGTGGGTATGCTCTGTGATGACGTACCTACCAATATTCTTCAAAACGTCGAATGACTCTGCTGTGGGTTTGCTCTGTTGTGGCCCATTACCTATCAGCATGTCAAGAGTCAGCACTGTCTTTCCGTTGGAAGGACAACACTACTTCTTCAAGATGGCATAGAAATCCACTACTTCCGTGTGCATTCTCTTTTACTACTCAGACTTTGAGAAAAAAAACCACTGTAGTTTTACTGTGATGAATGATCAGGACTGTCTTTATGGGACTGTGCGAAAATTTCAGCTTTTGACCAACATTGTATCAATAAGTGTGTGCCTTTGATATCTTTGCTATTGTAATTATGAAAAATTTTATCAAATCATTATTGGCCACTGCCCAAAACAATTTGTAAAATATTTTGTGGGGAGCATGGGGGCTATGTAAGTAGGCTATTTATGTTTTCTTATTGGCAACGTTACGTAGCGCTGTGTATGAATATCACTGGCTGTGCTGTGTGCAGTCTGTGGCTAGTTTGCATTGTTGTCTGCCATTGTAGTGTTGGGCAGCTGGATGTTAACAGCACGTAGCGTTGCGCAGTTGGAATGTGAGCCGCCAGCAGTGGTGGATGTGGGGAGAGAGATGGCGGAGTTTTGAAATTTGTAATACTAGATATTATGAATTGCTATGTGTATTACGATTTTTCAACACTATTAAGGTAAATACATTGTTTGTTCTCTATCAAAATCTTTCATTTGCTAACTGTGCCTATCAGTAGTTAGTGCCTTCCGTAGTTTGAACCTTTTATTTAGCTGGCAGTAGTGGCGCTCGCTGTATTGCAGTAGTTCGAGTAAGCAAGATTTTTGTGAGGTAAGCGATTTGTGAAACGCATAGGTTAATGTTAGTCAGGGCCATTCTTTTGTAGGGATTTGTGAAAGTCAGATTGCGTTGCGCTAAAAATATTGTGTGTCAGTTTAAGCACAGTCATGTACAATTTTTCTAAGGGGACGTTTCAGAGTTAATGTTGTGATCTGTCAGAGTAGTGCCAGGGAGTTCTGTTTTTGTGACAGTATTGTGGTGTTATTAAGTGCCCCTTCTTAGTTTCAGTTCTATTGCCTGGACTGAGAAAACAATAATGCTGGATCATGGTACTTGTTTTATTTATGGTTAATCTGTTTCGGAAGGAGAGACATCAGCTAGGAAAACTTATACACGTCAGCAAGGAACGGAACGAAGGGATTGACAACCTTCTACGGAACGCTGGACTGACTGAAATGCATAAGGTATGTCGACGTGAATATATTAAAGAACGTAGTATAAGAAAACCAATTAATCGAAATGCTGCACAAGCAGATGATGAAAGTTTGAGATCCTCACACTCTTATTAATTCAGTTTCAAAAAAAGACTGTCTCAAATGTGCTGAAAAGAGTAGCATAGAGGCGGAAACAAAAAAACCACTCTACAAACAACGCAGTGTGTTTGAAGTTTGCCCTTTAACTGTGAAACATACGCTGCTTGAGAAAGCAGGGAAACGCAATGATGATTTCGGTAGAAAGGTCGTCGAACGCATCAACAGTGTTTTGTGTTAAGTAGCTGAAGAAGCCCATTATCATGAAGATTGCTATGCAAAATTAGTGTCGAACCCCTCTTCTGTTCGTAAAAGAGGCCTCCCTCAAGATACAAAGTTTGATGCTGCTTTTCAAGAACTATGCAGATTTATAGATAGTTCAGAGGAATGTCAATTTTCACTGCTCGATTTCTTGCAGAAAGTTAATGAATGTCTCCCAGAAGGATAGGCAATGACTATAAAAACTCTGAAAAACAAACTTCGGTGATGGGTTCTTGTTTGCCACATTGCCAAAAAATCCCCCAGTTGCATGTTTTCGTGGCAGTGGCCACAAACTTTTGAATCAATGGTGCAATGAACGAGGTGTTATTGAAAAAGTTGAGAGAAAGAGCATAGTAGAAGTGGCAGCAGCTATCATCCGTGAAGATGTAAGAATGACTCCTTACAGTATTGCCGACTATCCAGATATCAATGACTTGACAGAGAATGCTGAAGTTATGGTTCCTCACACTTTACACGAATTTTTGAAGGGTGTGGGTTTGTCAAAAAAGGAAGGTAGTCAACAGTCCCTTTAATGAAATGTACAGAACTATCTCATGCGATCGTGTCAGCTGCCAGGTCTCGTTCATTTACCTCTCCACTGCAACTTGGTCTTGCAGTGTACTTGTTTCGTATAGTGGGATCAAAAAACATTGTTGAAATTGTCTCGACTACGAGTTTCTGCACTTCATATAGCACTGTGTCTTTATTTGAGGCTTCTGACGCTCAGTTCTGAAATCCAAATATCTCAAATGATTCGTTCTCGCAGTGCGTTTTCGACAATGCTGACTTCAGTATTGCAGCAATGACATGCAAAGGTATATTCCATGCTATGGCTGGAATCAGGTGTGTGACTCCTGGGAGAGCAATAGAACTATCTGACATGCCGAGCTCTACTGACACAGCAAGTGTCAGCAAATTTAGTCTGATAACATTCTGAAGGCAGAGATGGAACTGAAGAAATTGTTGTGCAAAATGTCTACTCAGAACAATCATTCACTAAAGAAACAGTGCCTACCAATCACGATTTTACTTGGATGACGGGAAAGTTTTTACAGGTTTCTATTCCTCCAAAGCAAGGTTTTACGGAGAAAATCACAACTGAAGGATCTTATACGAAAGGAAATGTACTAGCGCTTCCATTCATTGACAACCCGACCACAGACTAGTACAATTCTAACTGCTTTATCTTATGCCATTTCGGAGAGTGAGAAGACCACACAGCAAACATGTATCGTGATGTTTGATCAACCACTCTACATGAAAGCTTGAAATATACACTCCTGGAAATTGAAATAAGAACACCGTGAATTCATTGTCCCAGGAAGGGGAAACTTTATTGACACATTCCTGGGGTCAGATACATCACATGATCACACTGACAGAACCACAGGCACATAGACACAGGCAACAGAGCATGCACAATGTCGGCACTAGTACAGTGTATATCCACCGTTCGCAGCAATGCAGGCTGCTATTCTCCCATGGAGACGATCGTAGAGATGCTGGATGTAGTCCTGTGGAACGGCTTGCCATGCCATTTCCACCTGGCGCCTCAGTTGGACCAGCGTTCGTGCTGGACGTGCAGACCGTGTGAGACGACGCTTCATCCAGTCCCAAACATGCTCAATGGGGGACAGATTGGGAGATCTTGCTGGCCAGGGTAGTTGACTTACACTTTCTAGAGCACGTTGGGTGGCACGGGATACATGCGGACGTGCATTGTCCTGTTGGAACAGCAAGTTCCCTCGCCGGTCTAGGAATGGTAGAACGATGGGTTCGATGACGGTTTGGATGTACCGTACACAATTCAGTGTCCCCTCGACGATCACCAGTGGTGTACGGCTAGTGTAGGAGATCGCTCCCCACACCATGATGCCGGGTGTTGGCCCTGTGTGCCTCGGTCGTATGCAGTCCTGATTGTGGCGCTCACCTGCACGGCGCCAAACACGCATACGACCATCATTGGCACCAAGGCAGAAGCGACTCTCATCGCTGAAGACGACACGTCTCCATTCGTCCCTCCATTCACGCCTGTCGCGACACCACTGGAGGCGGCTTGCACGATGTTGGGGCGTAAGCGGAAGACGGCCTAACGGTGTGCGGGACCGTAGCCCAGCTTCGTGGAGACGGTTGCGAATGGTCCTCGCCGATACCCCAGGAGCAACAGTGTCCCTAATTTGCTGGGAAGTGGCGGTGCGGTCCCCTACGGCACTGCGTAGGATCCTACGGTCTTGGCGTGCATCCGTGCGTCGCTGCGGTCCGGTCCCAGGTCGACGGGCACGTGCACCTTCCGCCGACCACTGGCGACAACATCGATGTACTGTGGAGACCTCACGCCCCACGTGTTGAGCAATTCGGCGGTACGTCCACCCGGCCTCCCGCATGCCCACTATACGCCCTCTCTCAAAGTCCGTCAACTGCACATACGGTTCACGTCCACGCTGTCGCGGCATGCTACCAGTGTTAAAGACTGCGATGGAGCTCCGTATGCCACGGCAAACTGGCTGACACTGACGGCGGCGGTGCACAAATGCTGCGCAGCTAGCGCCATTCGACGGCCAACACCGCGGTTTCTGGTGTGTCCGCTGTGCCGTGCGTGTGATCATTGCTTGTACAGCCCTCTCGCAGTGTCCGGAGCAAGTATGGTGGGTCTGACACACCGGTGTCAATGTGTTCGTTTTTCCATTTCCAGGAGTGTAGCTGCAATGGAGGCTAATGGAGGGAATGAGCTATTCACTAATGTAGTAATTCGATTAGGAGGCTTTCACTTGATAATTTTTCTAGGAGCAATAGGATTCTTAATGAGCGACAGTGGCCTCTCTTACCATTCGGAGTCTGCATTTGCTGAAGCTTTGGTTCCCCATATACTTCCGGGTCGTGCATGCACGAGAGCAATTCAGGCTCACTCTGCAGTCATGTGTGCTCTTTCCATCATAATATTGGAGGAAATGGCAGTCATGGAGGAGGAGAAGTAAAATATTAATGATTGTATTTCTGAACTGAGTGGAAACGTGCATCTTTCGGTGATTTGGAAAAAGATCAAGTAATTGAAAAGCTGAAAACTAAATTTGTCAACATACACTCCTGGAAATGGAAAAAAGAACACATTGACACCGGTGTGTCAGACCCACCATACTTGCTCCGGACACTGCGAGAGGGCTGTACAAGCAATGATCACACGCACGGCACAGCGGACACACCAGGAACCGCGGTGTTGGTCGTCGAATGGCGCTAGCTTCGCAGCATTTGTGCACCGCCGCCGTCAGTGTCAGCCAGTTTGCCGTGGCATACGGAGCTCCATCGCAGTCTTTAACACTGGTAGCATGCCGCGACAGCGTGGACGTGAACCGTATGTGCAGTTGACGGACATTGGGCGAGGGCGTATAGTGGGCATGCGGGAGGCCGGGTGGACGTATCGCCGAATTGCTCAACACGTGGGGCGTGAGGTCTCCACAGTACATCGATGTTGTCGCCAGTGGTCGGCGGAAGGTGCACGTGGCCGTCGACCTGGGACCGGACCGCAGCGACGCACGGATGCACGCCAAGACCGTAGGATCCTACGCAGTGCCGTAGGGGACCGCACCGCCACTTCCCAGCAAATTAGGGACACTGTTGCTCCTGGGGTATCGGCGAGGACCATTCGCAACCGTCTCCACGAAGCTGGGCTACGGTCCCGCACACCGTTAGGCCGTCTTCCGCTTACGCCCCAACATCGTGCAGCCCGCCTCCAGTGGTGTCGCGACAGGCGTGAATGGAGGGACGAATGGAGACGTGTCGTCTTCAGCGATGAGAGTCGCTTCTGCCTTGGTGCCAATGATGGTCGTATGCGTGTTTGGCGCCGTGCAGGTGAGCGCCACAATCAGGACTGCATACGACCGAGGCACACAGGGCCAACACCCGGCATCATGGTCTGGGGAGCGATCTCCTACACTGGCCGTACACCACTGGTGATCGTCGAGGGGACACTGAATAGTGCACGGTACACCCAAACCGTCATCGAACCCATCGTTCTACCATTCCTAGACCGGCAAGGGAACTTGCTGTTCCAACAGGACAATGCACGTCCGCATGTATCCCGTGCCACCCAACGTGCTCTAGAAGGTGTAAGTCAACTACCCTGGCCAGGAAGATCTCCCGATCTGTCCCCCATTGAGCATGTTTGGGACTGGATGAAGCGTCGTCTCACGCGGTCTGCACGTCCAGCACGAACGCTGGTCCAACTGAGGCGCCAGGTGGAAATGGCATGGCAAGCCGTTCCACAGGACTACATCCAGCATCTCTACGATCGTCTCCATGGGAGAATAGCAGCCTGCATTGCTGCGAACGGTGGATATACACTGTACTAGTGCCGACATTGTGCATGCTCTGTTGCCTGTGTCTATGTGCCTGTGGTTCTGTCAGTGTGATCATGTGATGTATCTGACCCCAGGAATGTGTCAATAAAGTTTCCCCTTCCTGGGACAATGAATTCACGGTGTTCTTATTTCAATTTCCAGGAGTGTAGTTTAAGATCTATAGATCACGTGTATTACAGCACTTCCCCATTACGTCCAATGGTGGGGTGCTATTCCAGTGATGGGGAGCCCTGGTAACAGTGACAATATAAGGGGAGATGTGAATTGGAGTTTGTGTCGGGGAGGGTACTTGACTTGGGTAGTTCGTGCAGCGCTGTTGACCATAACGCTGCGGTGCTCTAATGGTGCCGGCACGGTAACTCAGCGTGTTCGGTCAGAGGGGTAGATGGCCCACTGCAATAAAAACACTGAGTTAATGGATCAACGACGAACTGAAACGGCTGTCTTGCGACGTCTGCACCGAGCAGATGCAACGAACAAAAACGATCAAAATGAGATTTTAAAAAAATGGTCAGCATATCTGCCTCCTAAACAAGAAGTCCTGGCCGCAGCCCAAATTTTAATTCACTTCTTCAGCTTCCAACGTTATATTACAATGAATGATATTAAGCAAACAGGGAAAACTTCCCAGTTATGGATACAATAAATTCAGCTTGTCATCTTGGCACTTCATTTCATCCAGGCAGAGCTTATGGGTGATTGGAAGTTCCATATAGAATGTGTGAAAGCTATGATCCCAATATTCCATGAAACTGGACACTTTCCTTACGCTAAGACCTGTCATTTGTACCTCCAGGACATGTAAAAACCTAAAGAAACGCCGGCTGAAGTGGCCGTGTCGCAGGTTCGAATCCTGCCTCGGGAATGGATGTGTGTGATGTCCTTTGGTTAGTTAGGTTAACTATTTATAGGTTCTAGGGGGCTAATGACCTCAGAAATTGAGTTCCATAGTGCTCAGAGACATTTGAACCATTTGAACCTAAAAAAACCATGAAACCCGCGGAGTCCGATAAATTCACCAAGGAAGGCTTCTTCACGGTTCGACGCTCTGATAAGTATTGGTGTGGGGTACGGACCGACATGACGATAGAACAGATGCTTCTGAAGAACCTGAAGAGTGCTGGAGGTGTTTCACACGGAAGAGGTTTCACCGATAGTGTGTTGCACCGATGGATTTGCGGTACACCAGTAGCCCATCACATATGTGAAGCTTTGGAACAGTTCTGCAATTTACATTCGGTTTCGAGTGATCAACTCGCTGAACTGAGGAGTGGGAGGACAGAAATTGACGAGAAAGTTCTCAGAACACTTCAGCTATGGTTGAAACAACAAACTCTATTTGTTTATAAGGAGCAATTGTATTCAACAGGATCTGGATCAGTAGCTCCTCAGAAAGTAAACCGCTACAGAGTTGTGTCTGTTGGTGAAGAACCTCTTCGAAAAATAGTTAGTGTTTCGGCAAAATTTGGGTCTTTGAAGCTTAAGCGATCCAGCATAGTTAGGACAATGTGCACATCAGCTGTTAGGCTTGAGAAAAACATAACTAAAGTAGATACAACGCAGTTATTTAAGAGAATACTTTTCATGTTTCATTCACCTGATGATTTAAAGAACTGCTTCACGTGCGAATTATCGATTGTACCAATGCCTCTGTTAGACAGGAGTGGACTGATGAGGAAAGCAAAAAAGACGTCGCTGTACAATCTTTTCAATCAAGTACCTGAAATGAATATTGACAATAATGAACCGAAGTTCTTTGTCATAGATAGAGGTTTTCTTATCCACCATGTCGTGTAACCCGAGAATGGAAGTGTGGTGGTATTTATAAAAATTTAATAGCCTATATTCAGAGACATTATAAAGGTGACGTTGCTGTTGTGTTCGACAGATATTCAGAAAGTTCGCTGAACATTAAAACTATTGAACGGTAAAGGCGAACGATGAAGCGAACCTCACGAGAAATTTTTTTAAAAATTACGAGACGTTATGCGTTGAATCACAGTCAACCCTTCTTAGTAACCTCAGCAATAAGGAAACGTTTATTACACAGCTTCTGCGAAAACTAGACAGTTTTGGTATGAAATCAGAATTGCAGATGATGATGGAAATGTTGAAACTGTTGCAAAAGCAGCGAATGCCTCAAAATTTTACCAGCAAGTGATTATAGTAGTCAAGATGTAGATCTTCTTGTGCTACGTATCGCTCCTGCTCCAGACTACACAGACATAATCCTGATGAAGGAAGGTAAAGGTAACAACAGAACAAGGTGTTACAGTTCTAAATATATACGTTGCTTCTCACTGATTCATGATTGCAGGAATTCAGTACTGTTTCATCAGGCAGTAAGTGATTGCGACAGCGCTTCAGCCTTATTCGGGAAAGGAAAGCTGCAAGCTTTTCCACTATTCAGCCGGTATCCCCAACTTCATAATATTCCAAGGATATTCAACCATCCTAGTTCCTCTCCTGATACCACTGCAAAAGAAGTAGAGAAATTTATACTCTCTCTCTACACAAAAACAGTGGAGACTCCTGATGACAGCTTAAATGCCATTCGATTTAAATGTCTTAATGTAATTGTGGGTCAGGCAAACAGTGCTGTCATTCTCTCTCGTCTGCCATCCACCACCGATGCAGGACGCCTCCACTCTTACCGAGATTACCTACAAGTTTAGCTATGGCCGAGGAACCACTTGGATACCAGAATTTGGGGCTGGAGGGAATCAAACTCATCCCTCTCCCCGATTCACATGAAACGGCCACCTGCTCCACAGAACATAGTGCTGCTGATTTCATGCACCTGCACTCAAGCTCGCAGAAGAAAGTGCGAATGTGTGAAGGCTGACCTACATTGCACAACAATGTGCAAAAACTATCGTGGACAAAGCTGGACTAATGAGCCTCGCAGCGGTTTGACAGAAGATTTGGATGATGGTTTCATGTAAAAATAAATATTTGAGAGAATATATTTGTTTGATAGATATTGTGGTATTTTCATTGTTTACATGCTGTACATATGATTGTAAATGTATTACAACAAAAGTAGTTGTTGATTAGTTTTACAGTTATTTTTAATTTTCATGGGAAATGAATTTCATTCCAGTAATTTAAGTTGTATAATTCTAAAGTAAGTCTGTTTTAAAACAATTTTTTCACCTTCAAATTTTAGCACTCATAAACTAATTCCCTTGCTTAAATATGCATTTGCTCTTCTCTGAGCAAATTTCACCAAAAATATTTTCTGTCATATAGATAACTTCGTTAATTCAACATGTAACCTCCCTCTCACTTACCGACCATAATGACAGTAAAAATTAAACCACGTGTACCTAATGGAAATTTGGGAAAAGCAATCGTCACCGAAGTTAATCTGTCGGTAAAGAAGGAGGAAAGGGTTACATCTAAATGAAAGGAAAACTACAAATGAAATTGGTGAAAATTAATTTTGAAAAGGGGTAAAGTTAATAAAGAAAGTAAACTGCTGTCTTTACGTTAACAATTAGCTGGTGTTAATTAGGTATTTGAGATTTGGGGAAAATTACAGTCGCCAGTCCTATGGACATATACTATAATAACTGAAAAAGAAAAGGTTATTGCACATACAGTTAGCACTAAAAGCGTGGCAACTGAAGGTTGACATGTGTTTTGTGAAAACTGAATGTTTGTCAAAAGCAATAAATATCGCTACATTCTGACTTAATTTAGCAAAAGAATTAATGAAACCGGAAAATTGCAAGTTAATTTAGTGACTGAAATTAATAGTGAACATTGCTTCCGAAGCACTACGAAATTAAATTAAATAAAGTTAGTCTTGGGCTACCTCAACAATCATCTCGAAAGCTGCTTGAACCCACGCAATTTAGAAATAAGAGATTTAACTTTGAACTTGAATTAAATGATTCTGAACAATTAACAATAGTAAAATTTAGTACATACCAAACTGAGCTGTAGTCACAGGTAAGCTAACACATGGTAACAAAACTCGCACTCTTTATTTGTGCTTGTGTAGTCTAAATATTGCAGCCAACTATGAATACCTTAACTGAACTTTGAAATTAAAGCAGCGAAATCGAATGATATTACTTAAATTCTGGCGTTTGAATTTCAACGACAGTCGAGTTCATTTCGGAAACGGAAGGGACCGTGCTTGGTAATGCAATTGGGATAATAAGCAACAAAGGTTGCTGTATTTTAGTGATGATAATGGAATAGTTTGAAAAGAAGACGCCTGCTATACAGTTCATTAACTTTACGTGCTTTCAGTCTTCCTTGTTGGTTAATTGAAGGTTTGAAGTCGTCGGTCGAGGAGGTCGCGACAATCACTCATTGTCAGCCATAGCTGTTGCAGAAGCTGGATGTTGGCGCGCCTTCTTCTCGACACGGTCACCTGGCGAAACGGGCTGTTGATGTGTTCCTCGTAATGTTTCCCGTCCGCTACACCGTGCCAGAAACTACCATAGAAAGTCGAGCGCAATTACGTGCGGCCAAATCCCGGAAGCCCGGCAACTCGCAGGAGCGTCACTCAACATATCTGCTCCACCGCCCTACTCCAGCCATACTCCGCTCTGCCCGCGCTCCACGCGGCAGAGTGAACACTTCCAAAGAGCCTAAACACTTTGGTTCTCCACACGACCTATCGATGTAAACGTTCGATAGCACAATTTTCCCTAGGCAAGACCCTGTGTAAAAATACAAATAGTTTTACAAAACAAACAAATTATACATCGACATAAATGCATAAATATACATATACAAATATTAAAACAATTACAAGATATAAAGACACAGAAATGTCATATCTTCATGTAACAAAATAAGGAAAAAATGTATGGTACAATAGAAGGAAACAGGAGGGTATGCATTTCCGGCGTTACAAACCAATTTCTATAAAGTTTGAAAAAACTAAAATAAATTACACTAAAGGGGGGAGGAGGAAGCTCCTCCAGTAGGGAAGGGAAATTTTCTGTTTCTTACTTCTCCGTCCCCAAGACTGTTTTCCCAAAGTTTCAAAACGTTATAAACTTTTCCCCCATTTTTCCTAATTTGCCTGGACTATGGGACCTGGGTTCGATTACCGGCATTGCCATGGATTTTTTTCTTGGTGGAGGACTGGACAGGGCTGCACTCAGCCTCGTGATGAAAGTGGGGAGCCACGTGACTCATATGTAGCGACTCCTATGTCGAAATGTCGACAATATGGTTCAAATGGGTCTGAGCACTATGGGACTTAACATCTGAGGTCAACAGTCCCTAGAACTTAGAACTACTTAAACCTAACTAACCTAAGGACATCACACACATCCATTCCCGAGGCAGGATTGAAACTTGCGACCGTAGCGGTCGCGCGGTTCCAGACTGAAGCGTCTAGAGCCTCTCGGCCACACGGGCCGGCTGTCGACAACCGCCAGGAGTGCGGCCTGCTGACCCCGTGCCCTTCCATACTGCATCCGATGATGACTGAGTGAGGATGACACAGCAGTCGGTCGAATATCGCTTAGCCTTCAGGGCCTGATCGCACGGTTTCCTCTTCCTTTTCGATTCATTACACTAGAAACTGTAGTTTCCTCGTTTCTGAGGGAGTAATCTGCATTGTATCAAGCGATGTGAACGAATGAATTATGGCAATCCGTAAATGATGTATATATCATCTGTTTTTTGAGGCACTTGACAGATGAACAGTGGCCTTTCCAGAACCTGCTCCCCAGGTCACGCGGTTGCTAGCAGCTCTGCAGTGGAGGGTGAAGTAGCCCTCTTACGAACGCAGGCTTTGGTTAATATTCAACACCCGTAACCCCTCATGCAGCGACTGGAGTTTCAAAGGCTGTCCTCCTCGCCTTTCATTAAAACCCCTTCGCGTTACATCAAAGCCACTTCCACCATTTCTGTCCACGTTTCACTTGTGTTTTATGTATCTTTTGCACATTACCGAGAGGACGTAAGTATGGCAAGTGTATGGATAAACACTACGTTGTTGAAGCACAGACTTCGGACGTAACAAATATACCAGTATATTCCACTCGCGTTCATTTAGCGTAAATATTAAAAAAATATATATGGCGTGGACTTGCAAGTTCGCTTTTGTGACAAGATGATAATTGAGAAACAATTTTCTGTTATGGAGGTTCATTAGACCATTAAAAGATTTTGCTACTGTAGAAAGTTGCTTATGAATAACTTCCATCATAGATTTTTCCCTTCATAGATTCGTAATTTAGCATCTTTACTGCCCGCAATTTTCTCTAAAAGCTTGTAAACAACACAGGGTATTTTCTGCCATATATTCAAGTCTATACTGCAACTGAAATGCTTAATGTTAGAGTCTGGACGAAATCTCATAATTATAAATTGATTCGAAATCTGTAGCCAGGAGGCACTTGAATAAAATTTTTAGAAGTTGACATTTCCATCAACTTTAAAAACCAGTAAAACGTCCTAGGTACCTAGGTATTAGGCTAAACCAGGTATACAAATACACTACACTATCCTGTGCTCATTCTGTAACTATAATCATAACTGGCATATCCGTGTTGAGAGCCACGACAGCGGATGGCTGCTCTGTCCTACAGAAGTGACAGTGCTTTACCGCATGATACGTGCGTTCAGGTAGATGTGTGGTTTATCAACGAGGGGCTAATACGGCAGTTTGACATCAAACCTGGAGTTACCGTTTTATGTCACCTGTGTTGTCGAGTATCTATACATATGAACATTTTCACTTATAGACTGGTTCACGAGGAAGGTTTCTGTAAAAATTTTAGAAATATTCGGTGGAAATATCCAGAACTATTGTAAGTTAAGGTATTCCACCACGATTCTCTGTCATTAAATGTTAGGCTAATCTCAGTTTAGAGTAAGTATTTTGATATAGTTTTCATGTAGCTAATTAGTGCTGCAACTGCGAAGCTGGGGCTGATCGCTACAGGCATGTAAAAGGGTTGAAAAAATTCACTTGTTTATTCCCCATAATCAATATCTAGTGGCTGAAAACTGCATAGATCTGAAAACAAAAGTAAATACGAAAGAATTAACGGCAGCAGAGAAGCCTTTGATTGAACTTGTGGTATTATTTGCGTCGAGACCCTGTAGTGTCACGCAAAGCATTCTGCCTCATTTGAGCGTTCTATCTCATCTTCCACGATTCTCTCATTTTTCCTCCAAAGTGTCTCTTTCTATCTTCAGTCCACTTTGTCCCTGGTTTCTTTGCAACTTCATTCTCTGATCCAAAATTCCACGTGTGTCTCTTGTCCCTGTATACATTCCTGTCATCAACTTCTGTTGGCTCGATTTTTGCTTCTCCTAGGTCCAGTCTGACTTGTGTGATCCACTAAAACACCGCAATTATGGACTAGACTGACTGACATGCTTCGTGAATTTGATTACATCGATGATTGCCTAGATGCAGGGTATATTAAATCGATATGGCCAATATTATATAGACGATACAACCTCAAGGTGAATTAAGCCATTGTGACTGTTAATCGACAGGGACTGTTTAAACAACCTAATAATGTGTTTCAGAGACCGCTGTCACTCAAAAAATTTTGGTGACGTTATTTAATGAACACACATCTTTCGATGAACAAACCTCATTTTCTGGCTACAACTGCAATATAAAAACATTTAACACAGATACGACAGATAAAGCTGTTTTTTACTATCTTAGTATATGCTGTGCTCTTCCTACAGGTGGATATGGAAATATTCATTCATGGGTAAAATTGGGGAAACGAGGTCATCAACGAAATTACCGGTTTCAAGAACTCACATTTTCTCAACAACTTTTATTTAATACCGTTCGATAGAAAATACGAAACGATTAAGCACATATAATTATGATTCTGTGTTTTAATGGCAGTATATTTATTATTCTTTAAAATAAAATTTTGTACTCTCCTTTTTAACATCAAATTGTCAGATATTCTCTTACTGTAATACATTTCGTTAACCAACATTAGAGATGTGAGAACAACTTGCGAAGAAGACAATGCAAATGACTGATAAAACCAGCATCGAAATAATTGAAGCGCCAAAGAAACTGGTATAGGTATGCGTATTCAAATACAGAGATATGTAAACAGGCAGAATACGTCACTAAGTTCGGCAACGTCTATACGACAACAAGTGTCTGGCACAGTTGTTGCATCCGTTACTGCTGCTACAATGGCACGAACGACGGGACGCAGCCTCTCTGAGGTGACGATGAAGCGGGGACTTTTCTGTACGTTAATTTCACGAGCATACCGTGAATATCAGGAATCCAGTAAAACATCAAATCTCCGACATCAATGAACCGCCTTCAAGGTGCCTCTCTACCGCTCCACTCTCGAAAGATTTGCGGGGAAAACGAGCACTTAAATTTAAACGTTGTTGAGCCAATCTGGGATGCATTGCAACGTCCTGTTCAGAAGAGCTCTCCTCCCCCTCGTACTCCTATGGATTTATGGACAGCGCTGCAGGATTCATGGCGTCAGTTCCCTGCAGCGCTACTTCAGACATTAGTCCAGTCCATGCCACGTCGCGTTGTAGCACTTGTGCATGCTTGGGGGAGGGGTGGGTGTGGCTACATGATTTTAGGTGTACCAGTTTCTTTCGCTCTTCAGTGTATCGGTAGTCAAATCGAAAGAAGCTTAGTTCTGATCGAAGTATTGATTCTAAGACGCAGTGATGTTGGTTGCTATATCGTGTTTATAGTGTCACTTGAAAGTTTACTAAAAATAATTAACAAGATCCTAGGAGCCATAGAAATGATGGTAACTGGACACATCGTAAGAAGACAGCTATTTCACATGAACAAAGCGAGTGATTATATGAATAATTTAATGTGGATATCAGGCTAACAAAAGAAGTGAATACATTTTCTGATTGGGTTATCATTCTCTTTCTCCGCAGGATGATCATAGAACGTTTCAAGACTGTTAACAACGATTTTAAGCTCTGTATGTGCAATTTCGTTAAATGTTTTTCTGTTGACATCGTACGTAGCCTGAAAATATGTTACTTGGTTAAATAACAGAAGTTTGTAACTGTAAGCGGTCCCTGAAAAACGTTTTTATACCCAAAGGAGTGTTTCAAGATAAGAAACCAGCGATCGGTATTATTGTTTCAGACGTTGCGAAATATCGAATGATCAGTGCTTGTGGGGCATCCAGTCATAAACTGCTTACATGTAGTTACGAACAATTGTCTTCAGTGTCTACGTTGGTGGTGCGAACTTTAAAAACATTACACAGTGGTCTATGGCGTCTCCAGTGCGGAGTTCGCCACTGTTTACTGTTCAGCACTAGCACCTGAAAGAGGACTGTCACTACTTACAGCAACTTTGTGACATAAATGTTATGTACAGTAGAACAGGATATATTGCCTGATAAGCTCCACGAAGTATCAAAAGACATTACACACTAGTCGTCATTCTAGTAGGAGGAAATTTATCGTCGTGGAAGGAACGTTAGGGAAATGGTTCGCTCAAGCCACATACGTCAGGCTGAACTTCTTTCCAAATAGCTGTTGGCAGAGTATAGTTAGAAAACGTTTGGCCGGATTGTGTAGGACTTTTCGTCAGTTAATCGTTAAACTTTGGTATCACATAGGAGCTTAGAATAATACGGTGTGGATCACCGTTTATATTCCTATCGTAAATAATGTGTGCAAACAGTAGGAACAAAAGACTTTGAATCCAAAGTGCATTTCTGCCAATATAGTATACAGCGCATTACGTCTGAACCGAACTCCTTGTAGTTTAAATTGTTAACTAATGAGACCTCTTTCAAGCTTGTATCATTCTCAACTGCCGATATAGGCATGTATGGAGCACTGAAAATCCATACAACAGCCTGGTCTCTGATCATGATTTGCTACAAATGTTTGAGCTTTTCGTTGCTTCCGCTACTTTTTCTTTATTTGGATTCATTCAGACGAAAGATGAATATTAATTATGAATATCCAACGTCTGAAGCTTACTTAATTTTTCGTATCAGACTTCGCAAAAATGGGAGGAAGCTTAACACTCAAGAATATATTTGCTTTATGTGTCAAGTTATAAACTAAAACGAAATAATACTTTTCTTTTTCGGTTAAACTTATTTTCCCCGTTTCTTCACCGTATTTTACTTTGCAGTGCCGAAAACAGATGACTGCTCTAAGACTGCACTTTGTAACATAACTCTTTTTGTTTTAGCTCCCACATGACTACCTCTCATTAACATACTGAAAGGATTGCATTATTATCTCTTAATTCAAAAATTTCAATTAATCATTCTGCTGAAAGCGAAAGGAAACCACAGCTGTTCCTTTCCCGAAAGCATGCAAGTCTACTGTACGGCTTACTGATGGTAACATCCTTTTGAGTGCGTGTAGCGGAGGTAAATAGTCAACCATTCGTATCTTGGGGCGGAGGGCTACTCAGGAGGATGTTGCCATCCGCCAAAACAAAAGTAAGATCTTAATTTGTTTTTTCTTCTTTTCTTTTTATAGGGTGGAGTCCCTCCACGCCCACACAGGCATGACGGCCAACACGGAAGGTCTATTGTCATCTCTGCATATTGATTAGTTTCCACTAAGTGAGGTCTCGCCGGATGAGGGTACTGCCATGTCTGCATATGTCTGGTTATGGTTGTCCATTAATAAACGCCCATCTGGAGACGGATTGGATCGAAAATTGAACGAAGGGGTTTGTTGAGAAGAGGGGGGGGGGTCTAAGTGCCAAGACAAGAGCCTAGGGAAAGAAACCTCTGCTATAGTTTGGTCGTGTTGTAAGAGCAATAGCAGTTTCTTGCTGCCTTCGAGAGGTCATGCAAGGTACACGTATTAGTTGTGGGTGTCATGTAGGTGGATACCTTTGACGTTGTGCGGTGTTGTTACTCGACGGCTGCTGCTGGGTGCCGGTGTAGGCTTCTCAGCCAGCTTCACCATACCTGTTAGGTTCATTATCGTTTAGTGTCCGATAGCTCATACACCGGACTTACGGTGTAGGGTAGTGTTGGCTGTTTGTTTGTGCGTTAGTTTGCGAGATTGACGGTTTATCTGCTGTAGCCTGTTGCTCGGTATTAATAGCATTGGCATATCCAGTCAATGTTGCATATTTGGAGGGGCTTGCCGATGTCGTCGCTTGTAGGAGTATATTAGCTCGCCATAGGTGGTTATGCCCTAGCTAGTAGTGATTGTGATCATAGTTTCCCAGAGTAAGGATGAAAGGATTGCTCGAGTGTCTCGAGTTCCTGTATAGCCTGTGGCGAGTATTTTTAATACTTCCTTGAGGGTTTCAATGCGGTATTCATTGTTAAGATCCACGGTGCAGGTGTAGCGTTGCTAATGATGCTTTGTTCTGTATGATGTGCAGGCGGCACAGGCTGCGAACATCTACATCTATCTACATCTACATCCATACTCCGCAAGCCACCTGACGGTGTGTGGCGGAGGGTACCTTCAGTACCTCTATCGGTTCTCCCTTCTATTCCAGTCTCGTATTGTTCGTGGAAAGAAGGATTGTCGGTATGCCTCTGTGTGGGCTCTAATCTCTCTGATTTTATCCTCATGGTCTCTTCGCGAGATATACGTAGGAGGGAGCAATATACTGCTTGACTCTTCGGTGAAGGTATGTTCTCGAAACTTTGACAAAAGCCCGTACCGAGCTACTGAGCGTCTCTCCTGCAGAGTCTTCCACTGGAGTTTATCTATCATCTCCATAACGCTTTCGCGATTACTAAATGATCCTGTAACGAAGCGCGCTGCTCTCCGTTGGATCTTCTCTATGTCTTGTATCAACCCTATCTGGTACGGATCCCACACCGCTGAGCAGTATTCAAGCAGTGGGCGAACAAGCGTACTGTAACCTACTTCCTTTGTTTTCGGACTGCATTTCCTTAGGATTCTTCCAATGAATCTCAGTCTGACATCTGCTTTACCGACAATCAACATTATATGATCATTCCATTTTAAATCACTCCTAATGCGTACTCCCAGATAATTTATGGTATTAACTGCTTCCAGTTGCTGACCTGCTATTTTGTAGCTAAACGATAAAGGATCTATCTTTCTGTGAATTCGCAGCACATTACACTTGTCTACATTGAGATTCAGTTGCCATTCCCTGCACCATGCGTCAATTCGCTGCAGATCTTCCTGCATTTCAGTACAATTTTCCATTGTTACAACCTCTCGATACACCACAGCATCATCTGCAAAAAGCCTCAGTGAACTTCCGATGTCATCCACCAGGTCATTTATGTATATTGTGAATAGCAACGGTCCTATGACACTCCCCTGCGGCAAACCTGAAATTACTCTTACTTCGGAAGACTTCTCTCCATTGAGAATAACATGCTGCGTCCTGTTATCTAGGAACTCCTCAATCCAATCACACAATTGGTCTGATAGTCCATATGCTCTTACTTTGTTCAATAAACGACTGTGGGGAACTGTATCGAACGCCTTGCGGAAGTCAAGAAACACGGCATCTACCTGTGAACCCGTGTCTATGGCCCTCTGAGTCTCGTGGACGAATAGCACGAGCTGGGTTTCACATGACCGTCTTTTTCGAAACCCATGCTGATTCCTACAGAGTAGATTTCTAGTCTCCAGAAAAGTCATTATACACGAACACAATACGTGTTCCAAAATTCTACAACTGATCGACGTTAGAGATATAGGTCTATAGTTCTGCACATCTGTTCGACGTCCCTTCTTGAAAACGGGGATGACCTGTGCCCTTTTCCAATCCTTTGGAACGCTACGCTCTTCTAGAGACCTACGGTACCCCGCTGCAAGAAGGGGGGCAAGTTCCTTCGCGTACTCTGTGTAAAATTGAACTGGTATCCCATCAGGTCCAGAGGCCTTTCCTCTTTTGAGCGTTTTTAATTGTTTCTCTATCCCTCTGTCGTCTATTTCGATATCTACCATTTTGTCTTCTGTGCGACAATCTAGAGAAGGAACTACAGTGCAATCTTCCTCTGTGAAACAACTTTGGAAAAAGACATTTAGTATCTCGGCCTTTAGTCTGTCATCCTCTGTTTCAGTACCATTTTGGTCACAGAGTGTCTGGACATTTTGTTTTGATCCACCTACCGCTTTGACATAAGACCAAAATTTCTTAGGATTTTCTGCCAAGTCAGTACATAGAACTTTACTTTCGAATTCATTGAACGCCTCTCGCATAGCTCTCTTCACACTACATTTCACTTCGCGTAATTTTTGTTTGTCTGCAAGGCTTTGGCTATGTTTATGTTTGCTGTGAAGTTCCCTTTGCTTTCGCAGCAGTTTTCTAACTCGGTTGTTGAACCACGGTGGCTCTTTTCCATCTCTTAATATCTTGCTTGGCACATACTCATCTAACGCATATTGTACGATGGTTTTGAACTTTGTCCACTGATCCTCAACACTATCAGTACTTGAGACAAAACTTTTGTGTTGAGCCAACAGGTACTCTGAAATCTGCTTTTTGTCACTTTTTCTAAACAGAAAAATCTTCCTACCCTTTTTAATATTCCTATTTACGGCTGAAATCATCGATGCCGTAACCGCTTTATGATCACTGATTCCCTGTTCTGCTTTAACTTTTTCAAATAGTTCGGGTCTGTTTGTCACCAGAAGGTCTAATATGTTATCGCCACGAGTCGGTTCTCTGTTTAACTGCTCAAGGTAGTTTTCAGATAAAGCACTTAAAAAAATTTCACTGGATTCTTTGTCCCTGCCACCCGTTATGAACGTCTGAGTCTCCCAGTCTATATCCGGCAAATTAAAATCTCCACCCAGAACTATAACATGGTGGGGAAATCTACTCGAAATATTTTCCAAATTATCCTTCAGGTGCTCAGCCACAACAGCTGCTGAGCCAGGGGGCCTATAGAGACATCCAATTACCATGTCTGAGCCTGCTTTAACCGCGACCTTCACCCAAATCATTTCACATTTCGGATCTCCGTCAATTTCCTTCGATACTATTGCACTTCTTACCGCTATAAACACGCCTCCCCCTTCACTGTTCAGCCTGTCTCTGCGGTATACATTCCAATCTGAGTTTAGGATTTCGTTACTGTTTACGTCTGGTTTCAGCCAACTTTCTGTCCCTAGTACTATATGGGCGTTGTGATCGTTTATTAATGAGAGCAGTTCTGGGACCTTTCTATAGACGCTCCTGCAGTTTACTATTAGCACATTAATATTGTTATTCCCTGTTGCATTTTGCCTACCCCTATCTTGCCGCGTCTCAGGAGGCGTCTTGTCGGTCCTAGGGAGGGGATTCTCTAACCTAAAAAACCCCCATGTGCACTCCACACGTACTCCGCTACCCTTGTAGCCGCTTCCGGCGTGTAGTGCACGCCTGACCTATTCAGGGGGACCCTACATTTCTCCACCCGATAGCGGAGGTCGAGAAATTTGCACCCCAGATCTCCGCAGAATCGTCTGAGCCTCTGGTTTAAGCCTTCCACTCGGCTCCAAACCAGAGGACCACGATCGGTTCTGGGAACGATACTACAAATAGTTAGCTCTGATACCACCCCGCGAGCGAGGCTTTCCGCCTTCACCAATTCCGCCAACCGCCTGTACGAACTGAGGATGACCTCTGAACCCAGACGGCAGGAGTCATTGGTGCCGACATGAGCAACAATTTGCAGTCGGGAGCACCCAGTGCTCTCTATCGCCGCCGGTAGGGCCTCCTCCACATCTCGGATGAGACCCCCCGGCAAGCACACAGAGTGAACACTGCCTTCTTCCCCGATCTTCTCGCTATTTCCCTAAGGGGCTCCATCACCCGCCTAACGTTGGAGCTCCCAATAACTAATAAACCCCTCCCCCCGTGTGCCTGCTCGGACCTTGCTGAAGGAGCAGCCACATGTCCCCTCACAGGCAGAGCGGGCGATGCCACACGGCCAGCCTCCACATTGACCTTCCGCCTCGTGCGCCGCGAACGCCGCTGAACCCGCCACTCCCCTTGGGGAGAGGGTGGCCCAACCGCGCCCGGTACCCGCGATGATGTCTCGACAGCAGGGACAGTGGGTGAAGCATGTAACACCTGGGGTGTACCTTGCGACGCACCAGACTCCCCACTGCCGCTACACTCCGAGGCAGCAGCCTGAAGACGGCTGACCGCGGCCATCAACACGCTCAGCTGTTCGCGAACAGCGGCCAGCTCCATCTGCGTCCGTACACAGCAGTCACACATCCTATCCATCCTAAGGAAACAATTTACTGAAGGGAGTTAATCAACCTTTAACTAGACTGCTAATTCACTAAAGGCGTCTGCTTATTCACTAAACTGTGGTTGCTAGCCACTTCTTGTAGAAAACAATGAAAATAGCACTACCTGTCTCTGGACTGTATTGAAAACAAACTCTAGCACTACTGGCACTATGGTTGACTACAGGGACTCTCTCTTACTGTATTCAAAACAAACACGAAATCTATGGAACACTATTAAGAGCACTCGAAAAATAAAGCTTCCTAAAAGCAAATACACACGGAAGAAGAAGTGACAAGTAAGAAAAATACAGTTAATACTTAAATTAATGTAGCTCGCTGCACAGCAGACGTGAAGCAGGCAATGTCACAAATTGTTTGTGTTACTAGAAAGTCATTAATGTAGAGGTTGAACAAGATGGGCCCCAGGACGCTTCCCTGGGGTGCTCCAGCTTGGATACCGTGTTGTGTCGATTGTTTGCCCTGCACGTCAGTGTTGAAACATCTGTTTGCGAGATATGAGTGCATGAGACGTACGAGATGATCTGGTAGGTAGCTTAGAGAATTTAAATAGGGAAATGGTGAGATGTAAGATATATGTGGTAGGAAAGAGTGAAGTGCTGTGACAGGAAGAACCGGCCTTGTGGTCAGGTGAGCACGGAGTTATAAAAAAAGATCAATTAGGGATTGTTCACGATTAGGTCCAATCTTCAATGAGAATGTGTTGGCGGGTAAGCTACAACAAGCAGCATGGTGAACTCATTGTAGTAGCCAAGATAAACACGAAGCCAACACCCATCACTGCAGCGCAAGTTTACGTATATACTAACTCCGTAGATGATGAAGAGAACGAAAGAAGCCATGATAAAAGGAAAGAAAGAAACCGTTAGAAGAACATGGATTAGAGCAAAGGAATAAAACGGATGCCATCAGATTTGCACGAAGCATAATTTAAAAAACTGCAGACGTTTGATTTAATAATCGTGAGAGAAGTGTGTGTACACTGGAGAAACTTGGAGATACATATAGGTTTCAAATAGATTACAGAATGGTAAGACAACGATTTCGAAAAAGTTCTGAAACTGCAAAATATTTCAGATGTAAGCTGAGAACAAGATTTACTGGTTACGAACTGCAGATTGAAACTGAATAAATAGCAGAAAGGCAGGAAAAAGGATGTGGAGTATGAATCAGTCGAAAGAATCACAGGCTATTGATAGATTCAAAGGAGACATTAAGTAACTATTGCCTGAAACAAGGAAGAGATGGATAGCTTGATGAAATATAACAGTGAAGGCACCAGGGGATAACACAGGGAAAAACACCAAGCAAATATATCCCCAAATGCTGAAATCAGAAAGTGTAATATTGCAGAAAATCAAGCAGCCAAAAGGCACTAACGACTTTAAAAATACAAAGAGCATATGAAGAAAGGCAAAGCAGATATAGATAGACGAATACAAGGTTTTTGAAGTATGCCTAACCAGAAGAAAGATAGATGCCGCCTACACGCAAACAAAAGGGACCTTTCAAAGAAGGAAAAGCACCAGTATGAATATGAAGCGTTCACATGGCAAGCCAGTACCAATGAAAGAAGGGACAACGAATGACTAAAATAGAGGATCTTCACAAGGAATAGGAAGTTGAAGACAATGGTATTGAGAGGAAAGTGGAAGTTAATGAACTTCAGATGGAAGATAAACTACATCGTGAAAGATTACACAGAACATGGAAAGAACTGTTTTCTTGCAGCAGACGGTATTCCCTCACAATTACTGAGATCCTCGGGAGAACGAGTGAGTGAGTAACCTTAGAACTGATCTTTAGAAGTGTGCACAGAATAAAAATTTACTTAAAGCTATCACATCTACTGTTCATCTCATCGAGTAGGCATATTTGAAAAGCGATGGAACTAAAACTTAATGACAGCATATAAAAGTTATTTTAAAATACCTTTTTTAAACTGTTTTCGTCGCAAGTTCTCATTGTAATAAGGCCAATGTGCAGTGTTGGTCAGCGCTATCGTTTAATATCATTTGACCTTTATTGAAACTCTCATGCAATGGGATGCTAATCGGACTTCATTTTGTGTGAGTGTATGGAAGCAGGTTCTTCTTAAAAACTATGAAAATGTTTAATGGTAATGCGTGACTGGTACACGATGGCTTTAACCACTCAGCAGTTCGGTCAAAACTTTTTGTATGGCAGCTAATTTGAAATACATTGAACAAATGGCTTCAGTGTAACATGGGAAACGAATATTAAAATAAATATCTTTAACCATATGTAAATTAAAATACTGTTATTATTAACATAAATTTCTTTACAGGACACTTACATCCGATCATCTGACTTCCAAGACAAAGAAGGTAGGCAGAACAAGTAATGAAATAAACGATGTGCGTTCAAGGGAAAAAAAGATTATTTAAAAAAGGTTATATACGTCGGTAGTTTCTTTGGCTGTAAGTTTATTCTGAAATTTTAGGTCAGGTGGTCATCCTCCCGTCCTCGCTCGTGAACACTCCGAGGTACCTCCACGAGTATACCCACAACGCATTCTCCTATGTCCGGGACTATAGTCGTCCGGAATTATTCACCTCTTTCATGTGCACTTTCTTGCAACAGTTATGATACCAACAGAGAAAAAGAGAAGCACTGAAAAATGTGAAGAGCACCGGACCTTCAATCTAACTTTTCATGCAGCTAAATCGTTGCTGAGAGTGTTGAATAGAAGACTATATGGCAAGCTGGATAGAGGTATTGCAGAGGAGCAGTTCAAATATAGAAGAGGAAAAGAGACAAGAGATGCTATTGGCCTGTTAAGAACTATAGGGGAAAGATATATGGAAAAGACAGAGAAATCTTTGCTGTTTTTAGAGATTTAGAAAAGGCTTTTGACAGAGTTCAGTGGAACAAGCTGATGGATATTTTGAAGAGGAAAGGAGTAGATTGGAAAGAGAGACGACTGATACAGAATCTATATTTACACCAAAAAGTAATGATAGGGATTGGAAATGAAATGTCAGAAGGAAGAAGCAATGGACGAGATGTTAGACAAGGTTGTTGCCGTTCCCCGCTGTTGTTTAACGTAGACCTTGGAGAGATTATTGCGAAAAGCTTAGATGGGAAAAGAGGAATATGTGTTGGTGGAAAGAGAATAGATTGTATAAGATTTGATGATGACATGGTATTAGTGGCAGAAAGTGAGCGGACAGTGAATAACATGCTGAAAGATCTGAATGAAGCTTGGGTGGAATATGGGATGCAAATAAACACAGCTAAAACAAAGAGTATAGTCATCTTTATTTATTTATTTATTTATTATTTTTGATCATTGTCTTTGTTCGTTGCGGACGTCACATGACATCCGGTCATGACATCCGGTCAAGTTCGTCTAGTGATCCTTCCACTCAGTTTTTTTATTACAGAGGCCAACCAGCTCTCTGACCGAACACGTTGAACTGCCATGCCGGCGTCATCAGTACAAGACGCAGACTGTCCAATATTAAAATAGGACAATCTACCATTAGCCAAGTAAGTGCATTTAAATATATTGGAAGCACAACAGCTGAAGACTTGGGATGTCACTAGGAGGTGAAAACTCGAATTGCCATAGCGAAGGAGACATTCAACAGAAAGAGGAGACTCTTATGTGACAAATTAGATAAAGGACTAAGGAAAAGGCTTGGCAAATGTTTTGTCTGGAGTGTGGCACTATGTGGGACAGAAACATGGACGCTGAGACGAGGCGGAGATTAAAAAAAGGTTAGAAACATTTGAGATGTGGATGTGGAAGAGAGTGGTGAGAATAAGCTGGATAGAAAGTGAGAGTTATGAAAGAGTATTGGAAAGGGTTGGTGAGAGATGTGTGCTGAAGGTTGTAAGAAAAAGGAAAAAGAACTGGTTGGGACATTTATTAAGAAGGGAGTGCTTGCTAGGAGATTCTTTGGAAGGATTGGTTTGTGGGAGTAGACTGAGAGGAAGAAGAAGATGATAGACGGCATGAAGGGAAGTGGAAATTATGCAGACCTGAAGAGGATGGCAGGAGACGGGACAGCCTGGAGAACTACCATGTGAAAACCTGCCTTTTGGCAGAACACTGATGATGATTCATGTGCAATCAAGCCTGGACCGAGATCAGAGACAAACTGATGGTCGGGCAGAAATCGACCTACCGCCACGACATTGTAGCGCGACTTCTTAAGATTTAAATACAAAAGATGGAGGCCCTCGTTACGAAACGGCAAGTTTTTGGCGTAAGGCGGTGCTTCATGTATTCCACTGCCTGGCAAAGCGCGGCTTGTCCCACTTCCACTTTCTGCTGGGCTTAAGACAGAAATTGTGGCCGAACCAAATCGATGAACTGATATCAGCAGACCTCCTTGCACTCCACGGTCCTTGCAGATCACTGAACACTATATCCTCGTACGTGAAGGACAGGAAACGCACCAGAAAGTATCCTCGGCCAGTGTTTAAAGAGACCCAAACGAACAGGATTGGATGTACGTCGTACAGACGTAAAGTGCTCGAGGGCGGGGGACGCACGGTCACAACGAGAGTGAGAGGTGTGGCGCAAGAATTCGTACTGGGCAACAGTTGAGTCGTTCCTTACTCACCGGAACTTTCCAAAATATTTAATGTCTCGATTCAAGTGGGGTTTTGTAACTCGGTCAAGGCAATTAAATACATTTGCAAATACTTAAACAAAGGTGGAGACCAGGCGATATTTGTTGCGCTACAGCACGGCTATGCTAATATTGGTCCAAGAGACAATGTACAAATGTTTAGAGCGTGTCGATATGTGAGCAACAACGAAGCCGCTTCACGGCAGCCATCCGAATAGACACTTTGTAAGTAGGCTGTTTAGGTTCTTATCTTGGTAACGCCGCCGCCACGTAGCGCTCTCTGTATGAAAATCACTGGCTGTGCTGTGTGCAGTCTGTGGCTAGTTTGCATTGTTGTCTGCCATTGTAGTGTTGGGCAGCTGGACGTGAACAGCGCGTAGCGTTGCGCAGTTGGAGGTGAGCCTTTTGACCAACATTCTATCAATAAGTGTGTGCATTTGATTTCTTTGTTATTGTAATTACGATTATGAAAAATTTTAACAAATATGTATTGCCCAGTGCCCAAAACAATTTGTAAATTTTTTGTGGGGAGCATGGGGGCTATGTAAGTAGGCTGTTTAGGTTCTTATATTGGTAACGCCGCAGCCACGTAGCGCTCTCTGTATGAAAATCCCTGGCTGTGCTGTGTGCAGTCTGTGGCTAGTTTGCATTGTTGTCTGCCATTGTAGTGTTGGGCAGCTGGACGTGAACAGCGCGTAGCGTTGCGCAGTTGGAGGTGAGCCGCCAGCAGTGGTGGATGTGGGGAGAGAGATGGCGGAGTTGTGAAATTTGTAAGACTGGTTGGCATGAACTGCTATATATATTATGATCATTAAGGTAAATACATTGTTTGTTCTCTATTAAAATCTTTCATTTGCTAACTATGCCTGTCAGTAGTTAGTGCCTTCAGTAGTTTGAATCTTTTATTTAGCTGACAGTAGTGGCGCTCGCTGTATTGCAGTAGTTGGAGTAACGAAATTTTTGGTGAGGTAAGTGATTTGTGAAACGTATAGGTTAATGTTAGTCAGGGCCATTCTTTTGTAGGGATTTTTGAAAGTCAGATTGCGTTGCGCTAAAAATATTGTGTGTCAGTTTAAGCACAGTCTTGTATAATTGTTCTAAGGGGACGTTTCAACTTCTTGCGGTGCACCTTTCCAACGGTGAGAGCGTGTCCTTCAAGGAGGCTAATTTGCGCGATAGGACAGCGACACTACCCACTGACACCCTCACCACATTTTCCGTCTGTCGCACATGGACAACTCTGCCAGAACCGTGCTGTACGTCGATGTGCCAAAATATTACATATGGAACGCGTCAGGGAAAAACTAGTACCGTCGTGTGGATGGCACACCGATCGAAGGCTGGCAAACTGTGAAGGTTTGAAATACCCTGGGCAGAAATTACCCCGTGCGTGTAATCCACTTTAAGTGTTATTGTGTCCGGGGCCCTATCAGTTTTCAGACACTGAAAACAGTGACAGAGAAGGAAGAGCAACGTTCCAGAAAGCATGTAAGGCGGTTTGACTCCTGGTAGATAATGGCCACTTGGACGCTACAGTAGAGGACGCCATATTGTGCTGGCCATCAGCCAAGTTAAGAGAACTCTTTATTATCATGCTGAGCAACTGCAGACTCTCTAACCCTATGACACTTTGAATAATTATAATTACCGAAGAAACAGCCCTCAGTACTAAGGGGGCAGCAGCGGCCAATGATGATATACATTTTAACAAGGCGCTGAAGCTTAGTGATGATAAATGTTTTTCGATGGTTGGAAAACGGCTGTCTGATTTCGGCATGCCCACCCCACAATGAGCGGAACAGCTGTCCATTCATTTGCTCAGGGAACTTTTGCACTGCACGCCAACCTTGGAGGGCCACTTTACCCAAACTGTGTTCCTGCTATTACTAGAAAAAAGGCACAGTTTCAATAAAATTTTGAGTCGCATGGAATATGAAGAAGGGGGTATTCATTATAACTCGCAAGGTTCAGAGGAAGCTTGAGTATCGAGTGGGCAGTTCTTCCTCCGCTGAGCAAAGTCGCGGTTATCCCAGGGGATATCATCTAGCGCGACATTCCTGTCGTTGAGCAAGTGGGCTAACAAAAAATTAAACAGGAATCTTTTACCAATGCCCCCAGATGAGTCCAAGAAATTACTTTTGTTTGCAGGAGACAAAAAAATCAATCCCTATTAATTGCAGTCCGGTTTCTGTAGAAGGACATGAAACGGTTTCTGTAGTTGAGAATTGAACGCGATTGGTTTGTAGTTTATCGCTGATGTTATTCAGTCTGTACGCTTGGCAAGTAGTAAAAGAAACATGGAAAGGGTAATGAGGTTCTGGGAGACTGCAATTCTGTCAAAGACGGCAATGAAAGCGGAAGAGCAGTTGAACGGAATGGGTAGAATCTCGAAAAGAAATTATAACCATTATCAACCAATTAAAACAAAGATAATACAGTGTAGTAAAATTAAATCAGGTATGGCCGATAAATTACTGTAGGTAGTGAGACAATAAACGTTCTACATGTGTTTGGCAGTTAGGCAGCAAAATAACTGGTGGTGGCAGAAATAGAGATTATACAAAACGCAAAGTAAAGGTATCAAAAAAAGCATATGTGAAAAAGAGACGTCTTTTTACATCACATATAAATTTAAACGTTAGGATTCATTTAGTGAAACTATTTCTTTGGGGTGTAGCCTCGTAGGAAAGTGAAAAATGGACGATAAACGGTTCAGACAGGTAGTGAATAGAAGAATTTGAAACGTGATGCTTCAGAAGCAAGTTGTAGTTTATATTGGTAGATCGAGTAAGGTACGATGAGGTAGTCAACAAAAACGCCAATTTGGTAATGGATGGCAAAAGCTGTAGAGGCAAACCAAGGCTCCAGATCAGTAATCACTCCACTTAAAGGGAGTAGTTAGGCAGAGACGAAGACGATAGAGAGCTGCATGTAACGAGTCTTCGGACTGAAGACCAAAATAACGATTGAAACTTCCTGGCAGATTAAAACTGTGTGCCCGACCGAGACTCGAACTCGGGACCTTTGCCTTTCGCGGGCAAGTGCTCTACCAACTGAGCTACCGAAGCACGACTCACGCCCGGTACTCACAGCTTTACTTCTGCCAGTACCTCGTCTCCTACCTTCCAAACTTTACAGAAGCTCTCCTGCGAACCTTGCAGAACTAGCACTCCTGAAAGAAAGGATATTGCGGAGACATGGCTTAGCCACAGCCTGGGGGATGTTTCCAGAATGAGATTTTCACTCTGCAGCGGAGTGTGCGCTGATATGAAACTTCCTGGCAGATTAAAACTGTGTGCCCGACCGAGACTCGAACTCGGGACCTTTGCCTTTCGCAATATCCTTTCTTTCAGGAGTGCTAGTTCTGCAAGGTTCGCAGGAGAGCTTCTGTAAAGTTTGGAAGGTAGGAGACGAGGTACTGGCAGAAGTAAAGCTGTGAGTACCGGGCGTGAGTCGTGCTTCGGTAGCTCAGTTGGTAGAGCACTTTCCCGCGAAAGGCAAAGGTCCCGAGTTCGAGTCTCGGTCGGGCACACAGTTTTAATCTGCCAGGAAGTTTCATATCAGCGCACACTCCGCTGCAGAGTGAAAATCTCATTCTGGAAACATCCCCCAGGCTGTGGCTAAGCCATGTCTCCGCAATATCCTTTCTTTCAGGAGTGCTAGTTCTGCAAGGTTCGCAGGAGAGCTTCTGTAAAGTTTGGAAGGTAGGAGACGAGGTACTGGCAGAAGTAAAGCTGTGAGTACCGGGCGTGAGTCGTGCTTCGGTAGCTCAGATGGTAGAGCACTTGCCCGCGAAAGGCAAAGGTCCCGAGTTCGAGTCTCGGTCGGGCACACAGTTTTAATCTGCCAGGAAGTTTCATATCAGCGCACACTCCGCTGAAGAGTGAAAATCTCATTCTGGAAACATCCCCCAGGCTGTGGCTAAGCCATGTCTCCGCAATATCCTTTCTTTCAGGAGTGCTAGTTCTGCAAGGTTCGCAGGAGAGCTTCTGTAAAGTTTGGAAGGTAGGAGACGAGGTACTGGCAGAAGTAAAGCTGTGAGTACCGGCCATGAGTCGTGCTTCGGTAGCTCAGTCGGTAGAGCACTTGCCCGCGAAAGGCAAAGGTCCCGAGTTCGAGTCTCGGTCGGGCACACAGTTTTAATCTGCCAGGAAGTTTCATATCAGCGCACACTCCGCTGCAGAGTGAAAATCTCATTCTCAAAATAACGATTATGCATTATTTTCTTTTTTCTGTGAACAAAACAGTTTGTATTATAAGTCGGGACTATCTGATTCGCCTTGGCGTATTTTAATAATACGTGTCCTTCATTTAAAGAGCTATGAAGTACTGTAATTTGAATAATGAGACTGACACGTGAGTTACCGTATGAACTCCACTGGCATAATAATACCCAACATCGTAGAATTCAGTTTCATATTCTCTGGAGGAATATAATTAAAATGAAAACTAGCTTACATCCCTACAAACTGCAGACTATAACGCTAAACGTCACTGCCGTGTGTCTAGATATTGTCGTAAAAGTTGCTGTTTACTTTCGGCTCTTTGAGAGATGATGGAACTGTTCAGTTCTTTGCCATTTTTTGAGCTTAATTACGACTTGTTGAATGTATTCAGCTGAGTGGTTCAATAAAACCTATGTTTAAAGATAAATTTATCTTTAATCCAATTGTGACTACAGTCCAGAACAGCCTCAGCGGAAAAGACACAGAGCAACGCTGCTTACACCACAGAACAAAAACACAAAATGCTACCTTCCGAGATAATAATAAATTTGCTACATCGTGACACCCTTTGAAACTAAGATACACTATGTGATCAAAAGTAACCAGACACCTGACTGAAAATGACTTAGGCCGGCCGGAGTGGCCGAGCGGTTAAAGGCGCTACAGTCTGGAACCGCACGACCGCTACGGTCGCAGGTTCGAATCCTGCCTCGGGAATGGATGTGTGTGATGTCCTCAGGTTAGTTAGGTTTAAGTAGTTCTAAGTTCTAGGGGACTTATGACCACAGCAGTTGAGTCCCATAGTGCTCAGAGCCACTTTTTTTTTGAAAATGACTTACAAGTTCGTGGCGCCCTCCATCGGTAATAATGGAATTCAGTAAGGTGTTGGCCCACCCTTAGCCTTGATGACAACTTCCACTCTCACTGACATACGTTCAGTCAAGAGCTGGAAGGATTCTTGGGGTATGGCAGCCCATTCTTCACGGAGTGCTGCACTGAGGAGACGTATCGACGTCGGTCGGTGAGGTCTGGCACAAAGTCGGCGTTCCAAAACATTCCAAAAGGTTCAGGTCAGGGCCATGCTCAGGCCAGTCCATTACAAGGATGTTATTGTCGTGAACAACTCCCCCCACAGGCCCTGCTTTATGAACGGGTACTCGATCGTGTTGAAAGATGCAATCGCCATCCCAGAATTGCTCTTCAAAAGTGGGAAGCAAGAAGAGGCTTAAAACATCAATGTAGGCATGTGCTGCTGGTACCACGCGAAACAACAAAGGTTGTAAGCCTTGTCCATGAAAAACACGACCACACCATAACACTACCGTGTCCGAATTTTACTCTTTGCACTACACACGCTGGCAGATGACGTTCACTGGGCATTCGCCATACCCACACCCTGCTATCCGATCGCTACGTTGTGTACGGTGATTCGTCATTCCTAACGACGTTTTCCACTGTTCAATCGTCCAATGTTTACGCTCCTTACACCAAGCGAGACGTCGTTTGGCATTTACCGGCTTGATGTGTGGCTTACGAGTAACCGCTCGACCATGAAATCCAAGTTTTCTCACCTCCCGCCTAACTGTCATAATACTTGCAGTGGGTCCTGTGGTGAACTTTAGAATTCCTGTGTGATGGTCTGGACAGATGTCTGCCTATTACACATCACGACGCTCTTCAACTGTCGGCAGTCTCTGTCAGTCAACAGACGAGGTCGGCCAATACGCTTTTGTGCTGTACGTGTCCTTTCACGTTTCCATTTCACTATCACATCGGAAACAGTGGAACCAGGGATGCTTAGGGTTGTGGAAATCTCGCACTCAGACGTATTACGTAAATGGCACCCAATCAGCTGACCACGTTCGAAGTGCGTGAGTTCCGCGGAGCGCCCCATTTTGCTCTCTCACGACGTTTAATGACTACTGAGGTTGCTGGTATGGAGCTCCTATCAGTAGGTGGCAGCCAGTGCACCTAATATGAAAAACGTATATTGTTTGGGATGTCCGGATACTTTTGCTCGCATAGTGTATCAACTATATTTACGGCCGTTGCTTGGTAGAACGAGAAATAATATTAAAAACGAAAACACTTTCGAGTGTTTAGTAAAATTATATTCATTTGATTACAAGCCGACTCTCACCTTCTCAGACCATCTTCAGGTGATAACTATAGGTCGCTAAGATACGTAAATGTGATATTATTAAGTGCTGAATTTAGTTGTTCCTAGCGAAATACAAGCATCGTGTTCTACTCATACGGAAAAATTCTCCTGAACAAGTGGCATGTGGATACAAATCAAGCATACATTTCCGCGTTGTAAGTGAATATAACGTCCAAGAACACAGATTTCCGGTGGAAACAAGTAACTTGTGCAAATAGTAGGCCATGTCGAATGTTGCATTGCCATATACAAAAGAAACTGCTCCTCTCTATGGTTCACAAAATTCAACTCTCAACGCACCCGGCTTAGCCAGATTTTGTCTGATGCTTCAGTCTACGAGTTCTGGAAGTGAAGAAAAACATGCGTTCATAATAAAACTCAAGCAGTTTACTAGTATTCTGATTTCATGAGTGTTACTTTGCTCTTAATATAAAGTTTTCTCGTGTTTAGAATTCACCATCATTATTTCATGTTTTGCATGATAAATGAAATACCGGTGCTTGGGCATTCTTGACCTTTTTTGACCTGTTGACTGTATATGTTAAGAATCTAGTCATAGCTTGTTCCTCACAGTTATCGGCGGCTCGTGGCTAAAATTAGTGGGGCTGTTGCTCCAAAACAATTTTATCTGCTGTATTAATATTGGACTAAGGGAAACAAACATGTTTATATATTAAGTTGGTTCACAAACTTTTGTAAAATCTTAAAAGAACAAAATCAAAGAGTGTTTAGCTACTATGATCTAAACTGAGAATAGACACATGTTTCGGTGATCTTGAGAAGAATGTTGGAATACCCAAACTGTAGGACAAAAATTTTCTTGCATTTCTTCCAATACTAACTGCGTTTTTAAATCAGTCTCAACATGCAGTGGAATTCGCGATACTATAAGCTGGTCTTTTTTTCCAACCTCTGCTTATTCATCTTTCATGACATTTCCTTCATGAAATGTCTAAGCTATATGTTTTGTTCATTTCCTTGAAGACTATTATCAAATTATTTTGAATTAATTTTCGTATGCCGTCTGCAGTTTGATTCTCTAGAGTGAGGAATTCCAGAAATCACTGAAGTATGCCATCATTCAATATGTTTTGTGGAACAAGGACCAGCTGAGTGTTCCGAATCATCTGTTGCATCATCAGCCGTGACAGCTGCAAAGGAAGCTTTTCTAATTTCCGTCCTTCTTCCCTCTAGATGTTTATGTAGCAGGTTGTCAAGTATCTCACTCTGAATGGTCTTAGGAACTACCTTGACCACTGTAATTATTTCTAAGCTATACTTTAAATCCGAATCTAATTTGTATGCAGAATTTACTAAGGTCCTAAACATCCCCAGATTTATTGAGTCCTCTTTTTCATCATGTCCGTGTAAGGGCATTTCAAAGTTCGCGTGGAAGAGATTACAGTGAATTATTTTGGACGAAATTTCACGGTTCTTTTTAACATTTATAATGTGCTCATTGACTATAAGGCTGTATGCCTGTCTAAATTTTTCGATGATACTTACAGTCTCTTAAAGAGACAGCGAAACTATTATATCAACGCAATTCCTTCACTTTTTATTCTTTTCAGTTTTTTGTTTCATTTTATTTCTATCTCTGGAGCCATCTTTTGTCCACACTACATCACCTAGAAACAATAAACTTGGAACGCAAAGAAATATACCTCTTAGTCGCAAAACCACTTTTACCTCGGTACCATTCAGAATTTAAGCTACAAATATATTTCCTGTTGCTGCTAATGTCTGGCTGAGATGTTACAATATCAGGTGCCGAACGACGTCTTTTCTCAGCTGTAGCTTTCTCGTGGTAAATAGCTGTAAAAACTTAAGATTTTGACGACCACTTAACAGTCATAGAACTTATTTCTTGCGGATTCAAGGCCATGGTTAGGGTTTACTGTGAAGTAAAGTAACTGATAAAAACGAATCAAGTAGAATAGCTATAAGCAGGATAATTATATTTCTATAGTTCATCACATACAAGAATATGGTACGCGATTTTTAACCGCAAGACAACCGGAATAAAACAAAGGTGTGGTACCTCCCACCAGAAACCCTGAGTCGGCACCGCGGGAGTGACTGTGATCTCCCCTCCTTGCAGTCTCGTCTGCAGCTTCCTACGTGCGCATGCGCACAATAGCCAAACACCTCGTCGCTGAAACTGCGAAGTGCACAGTTGCATAGAAACATGTTCGTATAGTTTTCTGAAACGAGAGACGGCTACTTACATTATTAAGCTCCAAAATTACACATTGTACAATTGCAATGGAAGAATTAAAGAGGAAAACGGACACACTATACTAAATTTAATTGATAATGTTAAGTAGAAACAGGGGGTGCTGCATTTCCGTAATGCCTATACGCATGCTGCCACTGGTCCCAGTAAGGAAGTAGGTTACAGTACGCATGTTCGCCCACTGCTTGAATACTGCTCAGCAGTGTGGGATCCGTACCAGATAGGGTTGATAGAAGATATAGAGAAGACCCAACGGAGAGCAGCGCGCTTCGTTGCAGGATCATTTAGTAATAGCGAAAGCGTTACGGAGATGATAGATAAACTCCAGTGGAAGACTCTGCAGGAGAGACGCTCAGTAGCTCGGTACGGGCTTTTGTCAAAGTTTCGAGAACATACCTTCACCGAAGAGTCAAGCAGTATATTGCTCCCTCCTACGTATATCTCGCGAAGAGACCATGATGATAAAATCAGAGAGATTGGAGCCCACACAGAGGCATACCGACAATCCTTCTTTCCACGAACAATACGAGACTGGAATAGAAGGGAGAACCGATAGAGGTACTCAAGGTACCCTCCGCCACACACCGTCAGGTGGCTTGCGGAGTATGGATGTAGATGCAGATGTAAGTAATATAGGGTGATCCTCAGCGTACCCCTAGAAGGCGCATTTATGCTGCATCATCGCTGCGACACGTCGCTATCACACCTGGCTAGCTCTGATACACAAACCCTCTTGCTACTGGTCAATCACAGGTGGAGATTTAACCTGAGCTGCTGCTCGATCACTGGAGTAGCGTGCGTGCTTCCCTCACGGAGTGAACGGAATCGCTCAAGCGTACATTTTGAGAAGGAGGCATGCACCTCACACGCCTGCCCTATGACCTGGTGCATGGAGACTAGGCGCAAGCCACACTGGTGTTCCTGCAACCATACTCATTCTGCGACGCCAGTACTCAGTGAGACCGTAACGAGCCATCTGTGGTAACACAGGAAAGGGAAAGGGACACAGATTCTATACCGGTGTGCAAACCTTACGGACGACAGTAACTTCGCATGATGTCTCACTGCCGAGATGAACCATACATAGAAGAAACTGCTACAGTATAGTGCAGAAGGTAATTGAATCAAACAGACAACGACATGAAGAGGAATGATACTTCTACGCAAAGACAATAATCGCAGCGAATCCACCTCGATTCTTGATAGCCCCCTGTGCATTACAAGCAGCATGGCATGGTTCTTTATAACGTGTTTTATTACCACGGACGGCAGTGGGTGCTTCGCAACGTGCCCCATATTGGCTACAAGACTGGCATGGAGCTTTTGTGGTGGGGCGCTCCACTACTCCTCCACTGTGTTTAAAAACTGCTGGATGACCGTTGGTGGATGTGGACGAGCTGCAGTACGTCTCCCAAACAAAACCCACACGAGCTCGATGGGATTTTAAGTCGTGCGAGAAGTCAGGCCAGTACATTCGCAGAATATCCTCGCATTACAAGAGCACCTCCTCCAATTGCGCTGTTCGATGCGGTCGCGCATTGTCATCCATAGAAATGAAGTCACGAACAAATGCACACCACAGAAAATGGATATGTGGAAAGGGTACAGTGTAACAACAGCGTTGATCGGTGAATGTATTATGCTCAAAGATTTGGAGGTCAGTTCACATATGAACATTAAACCCTCCTACACCATAACACCTGGACCACCAAAACAACCATATCCGACAGTGCTGGAATTGCCTCATAGGGGAATATGTGGTATTATGTAATTCACCCAGTAGCATTATCATAAATGTACGTTTTGGTAAAAATGGATATGAGTGTATGGCATCGTTGACCGGGAGTCCCTTTTCGGAGCCGGCCGGTGTGGCCAAGCGGTTAAAGGCGCTACAGTTTGGAACCGCGTGACCGCTACGGTCGTAGGTTCGAATGCTGCCTCGGGCATGGATGTGTGTGATGTCCTTAGGTTAGTTAGGTTTAAGTAGTTCTAAGTTCTAGGGGACTGATGACTTTCGAAGTTAAGTCCCATTGTGCTCAGAGCCATTTGAACCATTTTTGAACCCTATTTGGAAACGTTCGGCCGCCAAGTGCAAATCTTATTTCATTCGACGTCACATTGGGCCACTTGTGCGTCGGAGATGAGGATGAAATGATTATGAGGACAACACAACACCCAGTCCACGAGCAGAGAAAATCTCCAACGCAGCCGGGAATCGAACCCGTAGGCGCTTGCATGGGAGGCAGGCACACTACCACCCAGCTAAGCAGGGGGAGGTTCATTTTGGTGATCCATGTGTAATGGTGATGGGAGGAATAATATTTTTCGAATGCATCATGTCTGTTCCTTCTCACATCTCTACAGCTGTGATACATATTATATAAATTGAACGTGGAGGGTGGACAAGGTAGAAGAAAGGGACGGAACTAATGATAGCAGTCGCATCGGGATTTAATGCACAGTCAGATTCGACGAGTGAAAATGTGTACTGGTTCACAACTTGATCTCGTAATCTCTTACTGACTAGGCAGCTGCGTTAACCTCTGCTCCACCTCAGCACAATGTTTGTTGCAAATGCACAGTCTAACTCGACACAATCCCAAGTTGCCCCCCCACTCCCAACAGACGCCATCTATCTGCAGTCCCTGTCTATGTGCTCGATGTTCGATAGTTTCAGATTTCTGCTGGAAGTTTAACGTTAACGTTTATCCCTACTGAAAGTTTGTGGTTCATTGTTCATAGATGCATAGATGACTGTGTGGTGTCTCTCCTTTCGGATATGGATGAGAGAACAGAAAGTACGCATTTGTATAATAATTTTATCTACACCAGTGTTGACTATTAACGTCCGAAAGTACAGACACCATGAATTCATATCATCGACTCACCTGGTTATCAATGAATCCACAATCTTCAGTGCTGGTGTACATTTACATTCGACTACCAGGGGGAATAAAAACTTAGCGAGCATGGATTACACAGACGGGGCTACAGATACACTATGTGATCAATACTATCCGGACACCTGGTTGAAAATGACTAACAAGTTTGTGGCGACCTCCACCGGTAATGCTGGATTTCAGTATGATGTTGGCCCACACTTAGCCTTTATGACAGCTTCCACTCTCTCAGGTTTACGTTCAATCAGGTGCTGGTAGGTTTCTTGGGGAATGGCAGCCCATTCAGCACGGAGTGGAACTCTGAGGAGTTTACAACAGTTGTATAGCGCATGCTGGATGCTGGTAAAGTGAAAACTAATATAGTTCGTGTGAAAGTTTTCTGGACATCAAAATGGACGCAGACATATCCGAAAAAAGCCGCCTATACTGCCACAAACCAGCACCCAGCATTATGCTACTACCGGTAATGATGTAACTTCCCGGAACCTCCCGAAACCATCTGAAGATGAACCTGAAAAGGTTTGAAAACCGGTTATGGAAGAAAGCATTATTATTCAAAAGAGTGACTGGTTGCAGTTGTGTATAACTTATTTAAATAAAAGAAATTAGAAAATAATTGAAAAACTTAGTTTAGTTTAGAAGAGTTACACACTGGCAAACAGTGGGCAGAGCAGCAGTGACAACGACCGGCGGTTGCAAGTCAGCACGTTGGGAGAAGCCATCGCCCTCCGCACACAAGCAGACGCTGTCGATTCAGCCGTCAGGGCATCACACGACCGGCTCATGTGTTGCCACATGTGATCAAAGGCCCTCGCCTACAATCCAAGAGCCAATGACCGACGTTAAGAAGATTCTTCGAGAAGCTTTTCAATATGACAGAAGAGGCAATGACCGTGGAGTAGTTCACCTCCAGTGAACTGAAGTAAATACAAACGTGAGACGCAGTGGGCCCGAGAGAGTAGTTTTCAGTTCAGTTTTGGTTCGAGTTCAGTTCCAGTACAGTTCAGTCGGTGCGGAAGACCGTCATGCAGGAAGAGACTACATCGTACACAGAAGTACCAAGACAGCCACTGTAATGGAATAGCAAGCAGCAGCCTTGGCGCCAGAAGACAGAAGTTAAAAGGTATTTTAAGACTGATTTTTACGTACCCGGGTGACTCGTGAGGACGGGAAGGAGACGGCCTCACATCAGCAGCCACCTGTTAGCTGGTGATGAAGATCTGACAGCCGAAGACTGGCAAGCTGGAGTCCGTTGTTCGAGTCTGGGACACTGGCCTTCCCCCGCCACGCCGCTCCGCTGGCCGACGCACAACACTGACACACGCGGCCGCATAGAGCAGAGAAACACTGGGACACAACATCTAAGGTATCACCATCCGATTCACGACCTTGTTCTCAATAATTAAACGAACCACCTCACAATGCCTGTCTCCAGTCAACTGGGCGACACAACGACACGAGATACACACCGCCAGGCATAATCAAATGCCGCCGCTCCCGCAGCAGAAGGCTTCGCAAACGACACAGCTGCCGCTCTCCCAGCCAGAAAAATCCAGTAAATGGGACTTTGTACAAATCTTTCAATAAAAGTTGTATTATGTCAAAATGCTGTTTCATTCTACCTCATACCCGAGCCAAGGAAGAGCTCACCCTGCCCACATGTTGTTAAGAGAGAAAAAGTAATTTATTTAGTGTTTCTCAGCCTGACATAATGCTTTACGAGTAGAATCAAACGCCCCTTGCAGTAATGCTCATCCTGACAATTGAGTAGTATCAAAGCAAGTTACCTAGTTACAGTATGTTCCTAGTTTCATCGAGCTATACTACTTAGCAGTGACACATCGTGCGGAAGTTAGTTTACGAGTAGTTCGTAAGTTTTGTACACGAATGCATAACCAGGTGCTTTACGAGGTGCATTCAAGTTCTAAGGCCTCCGATTTTTTTTCTCCGGACTGCAAAGAGATAGAAACATGCGCATTGTTTTAAAACTAGGCCGCGTTCATTGTCAATACGTCCCAGAGATGGCAGCACCATACGGCAGATGGAATTTTACCGCCAGCGGCGAGAATGAGAACTGTTTTAAATACTTAAAATGGTGACGTTTTCCTCACTTGAACAGCGTGCAATCATTCGTTTTCTGAATTTACGTGGTGTGAAATGAATTGAAATCATCGACAGTTGAAGGAGACATGTGGTGATGGCGTTATGGATGTGTCGAAAGTGCGTTTGTGGGTGCGACAGTTCAATGAAGGCAGAACATCGTGTGACAACAAACCGAAACAACCTCGGGCTCACACAAGCCAGTCTGACGACACGTTCGAGAAAGTGGAGAGAATTGTTTTGGGGGATCGCCGAATAGCTGTTGAACAAATCGCCTCCAGAGTTGGCATTTCTGTGGGTTCTGTGCACTCAATCTTGCATTACGACCTGAAAATTTGAAAAGTGTCCTCCAGGTGGGTGCCACGAATACTGACGGACGACCACATGGCTGGCCGTGTGGCATGTCGCCAAGCAATGTTGACGCGCAACGACAGCACGAATGTTACTTTCTTTTCGTCGGTTGTGACAATGGATGAGACGTGGATGGCATTTTTCAATACAGAAACAAAGCACCAGTCAGCTCAATGGAAGCACACAGATTCACCGACACCAAAAAAATTTCGGGTAACCGCCAGTGTTGAAAAAATGATGGTGTCCATGTTCTGGGACAGCGAGGACGTAATCCTTACCCATTGCGTTCCAAAGGGCACTACGGTAACAGGTGCATCCTACGAAAATGTTTTGAAGAGCAAATTCCTTCCTGCAATGCAACAAAAACGTCCGGGAAGGGCTGCGCGTGTGCTGTTTCACCAAGACAACGCACCCGCACATCCAGCTAACGTTACGCAACAGTTTCTTCGTCATAACAACTTTGAAGAGATTCCTCATGCTCCCTACTCACCTGACCTGGCTCCTAGTGACTTTTGGCTTTTTCCAACAATGAAAGACACTCTCCGTGGCCGCACATTCACCAGCCGTGCTGCTATTGCCTCAGCGATTTTCCAGTGGTCAAAACAGACTCCTAAAGAAGCCTTCGCCGCTGCCATGGAATCATAGCGTCAGCGTTGTGAATAATGTGTACGTCTGCAGGGCGATTACGTCGAGAAGTAACGCCAGTTTCATAGATTTCGGGTGAGTAGTTAATTAGAAAAAAAATCGGAGGCCTTAGAACTTGAATGCACCTCGTAGAATCAAATGCCCCTTGCATTAATGCTCATCCTGACTATTGACTAGCATCTAAGGAGGTTACCTAGTTACAGTAAGTTCCTAGTTTCATCGAGCTATACTACTTAGCAGTGACACATCGTGCGGAAGTTAGTTTACGAGAGTTTTGTACACGAATGCATAACCACGTGCTTTACTAGGCACAAATTTAGTCGCTGGTGTGGAAAAGGGTGCGGTCTGATTTCGCCGTAACTGGGGAGACATCTTCGTGGCAGGGTGCTGATGACACGTTCTCCGCACACGCGAGTGACCCGCTGGTGTGGCGCCACTGGCTGTTCGCGGCCTCATGGCCGCCCGTCTGCTGCGGGCCTCGCGTAATTACGGCGCTCTGGCTGCGTCACCGGCGCGGTGGGCCTCCTCGGCCGGCCCTGACGAGCTGAGTGGTCCCCGAACTGCCGCTATGACGGCGTCCCCTGGCGGCCGTGAAACCCTACCACTGCGGGGGCGCGGCGGGGGCTGAGTGACCGCACGTGCACCGCACGTGCGCCACAGCTCTGTCCCACTAAGTGCCACTCTGAGCACACGGCGCACTGTTTACAGGGAGTAGCAGTCGTCGACACAAATTAATGTGTGAAACGGCTTACTGTATAAATCAGGTATTTTAAACATAGCTGCACAACAGCAACGGTTGCACGTAATAAAATTATAAACAGCCGACCTGTTGCAATGGATAAAGAAATTCTTTACCTAGGTTTCGACAAATATAAGTTTGCCTTCTTCAGAAGGTAGCAATTTTACATTAGTAAGGACTAATGTACCATCGCCGTTTTTAAAATTGTCGGCATAGATCTGTGTGTCAAAAATAAAGTATAGCCCTAGAATTTGGGTTTGTCACATAAATAGAAAGTAGCTCATGGATCTTGCAGAGCTCACAACAACAACAAGTCGATTGTGAGCTCTGCAAGGTCCATGAGCTATTTTATATTTACGTGACAAACCCTAATTCTAGGGCTATATTTTATTTTTGACACATGGATCTATGCCGACATTTGTAAAAACGGCGATGGTACATTAGTCCTTACTAATGTAAAATTGCTACCTTCTGAAGAAGACAAATTTATATTTGTCGAAACCTAGGTACAGAATTTCTTTATCCATTGCAACTGGTCGCCTGTTTATAATTTTATTATATAACTCAGATATTATGCAGCGAGAAAATTCCAGACGTAAAGGCAGCTTCTGGCGAACTCCAAGAAAGTGTTATCAGAACTTTTCTGCTAACATTATATATAAATGACAGAGAAAATAATGTAGGAAACCTCAAAAGGTTTTTCGCCGACGATACTGTCGTACAATTTAGCGCGAATGCAAAATGTTTGTAATAGTTTAGACAGCGAAATTTTGTCTCGAAATCGTGGGAGAAAATTCAAAGAGATTCTGGAGGTACGAAAAGTACACTACCAGTAAGGCGCAGTCAGTATTTACTCTGCGCGATAGTAATGGAAATACATCTACATCTACATCTACATTTATACTCCGCAAGCCACCCAACGGTGTGTGGCGGAGGGCATTTTACTAGCCACTTTGTCATTACCTCCCTTTCCTGTTCCAGTCGCGTATGGTTCGCGGGAAAAACGACAGCCGGAAAGCCTCCGTGCGCGCTCGAATCTCTCTAATTTTACATTCGTGCCTTCGTCGGGAGGTATAAGTAGGAGGAAGCAATGTATTCGATACCTCATCCAGAAACACACCCTCTCGAAACCTGGCCAGCAAGCTACACCGCGATGCAGAGCGCCTCTCTTGCGGAGACTGCCACTTACGGTTGCCAAACATCTCCGTAACGCTATCACTCTTACTAAATAGCCCTGTGACGAAACGCGCCGCTCTTCTTTGGATCTTCTCTATCTCCTCTGTCAACCCGACCTGGTACTGATCCCACACTGATGAGCAATACTCAAGTATAGGTGGAACGAGTGTTTTGCGAGCCTCCTCCTTTGTTGATCGACTACATTTCCTAAGGACTCTCCCAATGAATCGCAACCTGGCACCCGCCTTACCAACATTAATTTTGTGTGATCATTCCACTTCAAATCGTTCCGTACGCATACTCCCAGATATTTTACAGAAGTAACTGCTACCAGTGTTTCTTCCGCTATCATATATTCATACAACAAAGGATCCTTCCTTCTATGTATTCGCAATACATTACATTTGTCTGTGTTACGCATCAGTTGCCACTCCCTGCACCAAGTGCCTATCCGCTGCAGATCTTCCTGCATTTCGCTGCAATTTTCTAATGCTGCAACTTCTCTGTATACCACAGCATCATCCGCGAAAAGCCGCATGGAACTTCCGACACTATCTACTAGGTCATTTATATATATTGTGAAAATCAATGGTCCCATAACACTCCCCTGTGGCATGTTAGAGGTTACTTTAAAGTCTGTAGACGTCTCTCCATTGATAACAACATGCTGTGTTCTGTTTGCTAAAAACTCTTCAATCCAGCCACACAGCGGTCTGATATTCCGTAGGTTCTTACTTTGTTTATCAGGCGACAGTGCGGAACTGTATCGAACAGTACCATCGATGACAGTGCTCCTAAAGCAATATTACTAATACAGCCTTCCTAAATTCCTTCACCAAAGAAGACAAAGTAAATATTCCTGAATTCGAATAAAGAACGGCGGCCAACATGGACAACTTAGAAGTAGATCTCCTCAGAGTAGTGAAGCAACTTCATTCACTTTGCAAAATCAAACCTTCTGGTCCAGACTGTATACCACCTACGTTTCTTTCAGAGTATGCTGATACAGTAGCTCCATACTTAACAATCATATACAACCGTTCGCTGACCAAAGATCCGAACCCAAAGACTGGAATGTGCACAAGTGACACCAATATTTTAGAAAGACAACAGGAGTAATCCACTATATTAGAGGCTCATATCATTAGCGTCGATATGCGGTAGGATTTTGGAACGTATATTACGAACTACCTCGAAGGGAACGGTCTATTGACCCAATGAAAATACGTATTTAGAAAACATCTTTCTTGTGAAGTAGAAAGTAGTTGTTTTACTCATTCGAGGTGTTGATTGCTACCGACAAGGGACTTCAAATTGATACCGCATTTCTAGATTTCCAAAAGCTTTTCGACACGGTTATTCATAAGATGCTTGTTTTCAAATTACATGCATAGGGAATATCTTCTCAGTTACGCGATAGGATTCGTGAGGTACGCCACAGTTCGTAGTAATTGACGAAAGGTCATTGAGTGATATCTGGCGTTCCCTAAGGAAGTGTTATAGACCCTCTGCTGTTCCTTATCCAGGTGAACGATTTATGAGACAATCTGAGCAGACGTCTTAGGTTGTTTGACGCTGCCGTTTACCGTCTAATTATGTCTTCAGAAGATCAAACCAAATTTCAAAACGATTTACGAGATATCTGTATGATACAAAACTGGAAATTGACCCTAAATAATGAAATGTGTGCGGTCTTCCACTTGAGTGCTACAAGAAGTAAGTTTAACTTCGGTTACGCAATAAACTAATGAAATCTAAAGGTCGTAAATTCAACTAAATACCTACGAATTACAGTTACGAACAATTTAAATGGGAAAGAACACATACAAAATGTTGTGGGGAAGGCGAAACAAAGACTGCGTTTTATTGGCAGAACACTTAGAAGATGCAACATATCTACTAAAGAGATTGCCTTCTCTACGCTTGTCCGTTCTCTTTTGGAGTACTGCTGCGCCATATGGGATCCCTACCAAACAGGATTAACGGAGTACATCAAGAAAGTTCAAAGAAGGGCAGTACGATTTGTCTATCGGAAAGCGGAGGAGAGAGTGTCACGGACACGATACAAGATATGGGGTGGACATCATTAAAACAAAGGCAATTTTAGTTGCGGCGAGATCTTCTCACGAAATTTCAGTCACTAACTTTTTCCTCAAATGCGAAAATATTTTGTTGACGATGACCTACATAGGGAGAACCATTATCACAATAAAATAAGAAAAACCAGAGCCCCCACGGAAAGACATACACGTTCGTTTTTCCCGCGTGCTGTTCAAGAGTGGAATAATCAGGAATTATTCTGAAAATGGTTCAATGAACCCTCTGCCAGGCACTTAAGTGTAGTTTGCAGAGTATCCATAAAGATGTAGATGTAGATGTATAAGGTGTAGGCATAACTCTTTTCTGCCGCGATGAAAAATGAAGTTTCGTTGTTACATACATCTGTTTCCAGACAATTGACTGCAGTTATGGAATACTCAGTAATTTTAACGCTACGGAACTATTACGTGCTGCTGGAGAGCCCAAAACGGAATGGCGCTGCCCAGAGGCTGAATGGAGATGAGAGAAGTCGCATTGTTGATGTTCTGCAAAAGTCGACATTTGGGTCTAGGACAATATAAATAACTTTATCGCTTTTAAAGAGGCGGAAAGACCTGTTATTGTTTGATTATTGACTTCTGAACAATCATCGAAAACTGTGAAACCCATGAATTATCTGGAATTATAAGTACGGAGCTACTGGAAGTGGGACTGCCGCATAGAACGTGCCTCGTTATCTGCAACTCGAGTACGTGTAACGGTATCAGTCTCTATGGCTTCAGGTGCAATCTTTTTCTTCTCTCCACACAGTAGGATGAGGAACTCAAAGTTCTCGTGACGCACGATGCGTTTATTTCATGGAACTACGAACAAACCTGTCTCTCACTCACTCGACGAAATCCTCGGAATTTAGTGCGTGACCTAGAGAACTGATATGACGAATGCTACAAACAGTTTGAACGAAATTCTGTTGCCACTTTTACTACAAGAGCTCACCTTAACCACATAACTTGCAGCTTTCTGTCTTTCATTGTGGCGCAGTTCCGTACTGCAACAATAAGTGAATGAAACTTGAAAAACTTTGCGACAAGATGACTCTTCACCCATGTGTCTTAGCCGTTTTAATAAAACTGTATATGTAGAGAAGCCTTAAAGCCGTATTAGAATCAACCTGATATTGCAAAATGTGTGATACATTTTAAAAGCAGCAAACTCACGAAAAACTATACTTAATTTTGTATGTATACTGCGACATAAAGATCACAAGGAACATTTATTTCTTTTTTCCTTTTAATTTCATTCCTGAAGAATAAATTTAATATCACACTTCCACTGAATTACATTATGCTCAGTGGAAGTGGACAGTATGTGAGTTTTTAAAACTTTATTCAACCTCAACTGCTAAAAAAAATACTTTTCAGAACTATAGAGCAGCGGCTAAACTAAGTCCTGAAGATAAATTTATTGGTATCTTTTAGCGCATGTTGAAGGCTGGCCAGCTTGCGACCGATATTGGACCACCTATATTTGAACACGGTTCTCGTAAAAGCATATACTACGTCAAAACGCAATATTATTGGCTGTATCAGTGATTGAGTAACTTGTAGGACTACGAGCGCGAGCGTCAAAAGCTTTGTGACTCTACAGTTTTTCGTTGAAATTTATTTACGAAGTGTGACAACACTATAAAACGTACGATCTTACATCATCTGCAGATGCGGGTTTAAAATAACGAGTGGTTTAGAAATTGGATATGAGAACATTGAAGGGTATTACACCTCTTGCGCGTATTCCATTTCATGTGCCTGAAAGGCACGTGCAAGCACCACGGTAGTTAATGATTATTGACAGGATTTGTTCGTTGGTAAGCGATGAAAACAGGCGGTGAATTATGTAATGCATGATGAGGGGTGTGTACCGCTGCTGTTCGTTTTCTGACGACAAAAGTACTTGTCATGAGTTTGTTATCTAAATTGCTAGTTTGAGTTTGTTATTGTCGCATATTATCGGCAACTGATGAAGAAATTAGCTTCAACGTCAAGAAAGAAGATTTCAATTTCTTGTATCGTAGAAGAATAAAGAAAAGCCAAAAAATCTTTAAAGCTGTGATTTGTAATAAGCAGGAATAAAAACTGAGAAAAAATTATATCACGACGCTCATGACAGGTAGACACTTCTGATTCGATTTCCTCTCCTCTACAAATATTCGATGATCGGTTTAGAAATATATAAATGCAGTTTTCAGGAAAATATTTGCTTTCTAATTCCATATAAAGGGTTTTTAGAAAGAAGTTTCACATATTCGAACAGGAAGTAGTGGTGGTCGGAACCAGAAGAAACGTCCCAGTAGTTATATACCCAGAAATCAGCACCTGTTAAGATATGGGGCAACTCATTCCATTCAGACGTTGTAGACAGTGCTGCATATGGTTACCACGCATCCTGACACATCCTTTGGTCCTTCTTCGCAGCGAGTCACGCACTCTTTCATTACAAATGTCTCCATTCGAATTGCATTGGTTAGACGCTTCTAACCTGTATGTTATCGCTTGGCTAGGCATATACCAATGCCTTTAAATGTCACCATAGCAAGAAATCGAACGGAATCAGGTTTGCTGAATGGGGGGAAAATGCTACCAACGTCCTCAACGACCCCACTACACTGCAGCGAGTCGGGGTACTGTCTCAAGATTTGTTGAAACTGGGATAGTGCCCCTTCATGCATAAACCTCACTCGCTGCAAGAGTAACGTTCTCCAACAGCGTTCTTAAGTCATCGACAGACATCGGTGATAGACACAACCCGTTAATCTGTTCGGTAAAGGGTACGACCCTATGAATCTGTCGTGACGTTTCCTGCCCATACATCAGTACTAAGGAGATACTAATGTATCTTCTTCATAACTGATCGAGGATTTGCTCGCCCCCACGTGTGAGAGTACTACGTCACCTCTTGTGAAACGAAATTTTGCACATAACGCGTCAGATGTAAAACAAGTGATATCTCAACAGATGTTAGTTTCCCGACATATAATTATAAGAACTTTCGTTCTAATTTTGACTAATACTGCCGTCTGCGGTCAAGATGAAGAACAACGCATGGAGGGACTTGTTCAAAAACAGAACGGAACATAATGGAGACAAATGGAAACGACTGGTAGAGCGTAAGGAAAATGATAGCATTAATGAAGAAGATGTCTTGAACAGAAATAAAGGAACTTTAAGGATGACAGGAAGATACTATATCGCAAATTATTAAACAGAAGGAAAATGCTGCAAAAGTCATCAACAAGGAAGACAGACCTGTGTGGGAGGAAGCAGTGCTGAGAGTATGGGAAGAATACTGCCAAAATCTATAAGAAGGTGAGAACGAAACAAAGACACGTAATTAAACAGAGAGAGTAAAAGAAGTAACAACATCACAGAGGACATAGAAAGAGAAGATCTGCAGATGTTGGATGCAGAGAATGCTGTATTAGAAATGAAAAATGGCAAAGCTCGTGGAGTAGATAACATAATAATTATTATTGAAATGATCAATGCTGCAGGACCTATCTGAATTCTGTGACTGTATAAAATAATAAGGACAGTATGGACAAATGGGAAGACTCCTGACGATTGGACAAAGCAATTATTGCATCTATTCTTGAGGTGAGTAACAAGGCGCTCTGTGAGAACTACAGGGGAGTAGCAAGAAGATTTATGAAAAGATAATTTTGCAGGAAATCAGGAACAAGAGAGAACTACGGTTAAGAAAAGAGCAACAATAATATCGACCTGGAAGGTCAGCTATAGGTATCATAATTACAACTAGGGAGATAGTACAAAAGAAGCACGAATTTCGGAAGATATCGTAGCTGCATTCATAGATATAAAAAAGACGTATGAGACTGTCAGAGATGAAGGGACATGTCATGGTCTGAATAGATCGTAAATCACAAAAGAAAGGCAACTCAGAACCAGAAACATGTATAACAAAAGGCTGAATTGACTTAAAATAGATGACAAGAAATCAGAATGGTTTGGAGGTGAGATGAAGTTTCGACAAGGAACTCAGCTCTTTCCAGTGGCCTTTAATATATTCCTGATCGACATCATTAGAACGATTCGTCAAGGGTCAGCAGCAGATGATGTGGAAAGTGTAGTCTATGAGGGTGATGTAATAATCTGGGAAGAAAAGGAGTGGAAATAGGAAGAGCAGCTAAATACCTGGCAGAGAGTAACTGAAGAAGCAGGCATGGACAATACCTTAACAAAAATAAGGTGATGAAAATTAGCAGCAAAAATTAGAAACTGAAGGCTCTAAGCTGAAATGAAAAAATTATTAAAGAAGTAGATGCTTTCAAATATTTAGAAATTAAATTAACCAAGAAAGGAATCATCATGGATTAAAATTTGCCAGGGAACAGAAAATTGTTCAAAGTGTTATTATTATGTTTCGGACATAATCAGAAATTGAAAAATCTCTGCCAAAGCAAAGATCATGAAATCTGACAATTTAGAAGTATGGATCTGAACACTGGACCTCGACAAAGTAGAGATCTTAGTAGAATAGCAGCGGCAGAAATCCGCTTTCTACGAGGGATCCTGGGTAACACGTGCAGGGATTGGATAAGGAATGAAACAATACGAAACACCCTTCAGATCGATCCACTAAACTAAATTACGGAGGGAAATAGGCTTAAATTGTTTGGCCACAGTAAAAGATCTGGACCAGAAAGACTTCCAAGAAGCGCTCTAGAATGGATTGAATTTGGAAGGAGATTGATTGGAAGACGGTGAATGAGATGGAGAGATCAGGTGAAGAATGTTGCGAACCGAAGAGGACCATATTGGGAGGAAGTCCTGAACCCTAGACTGTGAGAGGGAAGAGAAGACTGAACAGGTTTTGTGAACGGCCTGTGTAATAGGAAACGTTTCAGGAAGCAGAAGACAACCCCCTATAGGAATGTGTCACCCTTTTTTCTAAACGCCGCGCGTATGGTAAGGCGTCTATGACGAACCACTCAGAATGTGTATCCAGAAGTAAGTATATCGAGAAACGTATTCGTTAAACGGAAACTGTGATGATTTTTTTGACGTACGTATACTGTGGCATTGTAAAGCGACTTCGATGAGAACGTCAACTATATAAGTAGTACCGAATTTGATAGAATAGTTATAGGGCCGCAAACCACTGTCCTGACGTTAGGAGGAGAGGAGATCACGTTAAGATGTCCGCCCTACTATGCCAAATGTAAGCTGAATTCTGACATTGCTCCTTAGAAGTTTCTGGCCGCACTTTTTAGCCAGTATGTAATGAACGGCATTACCTATTAGCGTTCACGACCAGATTTTCAGTTTGATATCGTAAAGTGCCGTATGCAGCCGAGTTCATAACGAAATGCAAAGCAAGGCAGAGGAAGAGCACAAGATAACCGGTATAAAAAGCGCCGTAACGGGGAAGTTATTAAAAACAGGCGTCCTATGAAACTGATAAACGTAAACAGTGGCACAAGATGAATCTTAACGTTAAAAAAGACGCCCTCCTCCGGCATTTTCAGCGCTCTTTAATGAAGGAAGGAGAATAAAATGATGCAGACCAAGAGATTCCCGGCAGCCTACCACGGACGATCAATGGAAATTCTTTTTATGGCATAAGGAGAGAGGAGCAGGCAGGCAGGCGGGGCATCTCATTCGGCGCAACCCCAGCTGGTCCTAAAAGTTCACCCTCGTCACACCCCAATCATCCACCTCCTCACGCCGCCCTGCGGCCGCCCTTTTTATAGTTCAGCAGGGAGCTGCCTCCCTCACAGGGTAGTACTGCATTTTAAGCAGCCTTCTGTCATTTATCCCGCAACTGTTTAACTTTCATGTGCCTTTTTATAGGAGGAGCTTCTAAACCAGTTCTCCACCTCTATTTATGACATTTATATGAATGTTTGGTATTAATCACAGGTATAACACAGATAAAGCTTCTATTCGACGCAAAGTCTCGAAATGCAGACGTCCATTACCAGAAACTCACTTCAACTGCAAACAGTGAAAGATCTCGAGGGAAATTCTTCGAAAATATCTACGTTTATTTGCATCTATTACTGCAGTCTTTTTCACACCGCTGAGCGATCCTGACTATAAATTATGACGAACTAATAAATGAAAAGCACCAGTTTGCTTTTGTTCTACAATATTATTTTTATTGCTAACCGGTTTTCGGCTTACAAGGCCATCTTCAGGCATTTACTGAGTATTATCACCAAAGAAGTTAAATGTTAGCAGACAACATTGGAAGAGAAGTAACACATCTAGAGTGAAGTAGAAACATACAGTGAGTAACATCTTTGCAATGAAATAGTAAAAACTGAACAGTACATAAATAACAATGGAGTTGACAGGAAAACCTTTAGCACAAAATAAGAATAGGATGGCTACATAACAGTATCTATTGATAAACAAAACTATTGAAATAAGATAAAATTAGTACTAGGCAAGGCTGCATCAAGAGGTATGAAACATGGAGAGTAATACATAACAAATTAAAAAAGAAGAGACAGTTGACAATGTAAATACAGAATACACGAGGAAATTAAGCCATATCAATACAATAAACAGAAATTAATAAATGCAGGAACATTGAGGTGTCTGACAGAACCTACAGTTTTAGAGTGTGGTGGTACTGCATTTTAACATTAACATTATAATCAAAGCAGTGGCTGTATACCAGTTTACATTAAATAAATGAGAAAAGTAAAATATGAACAGTATTTGATGAGACAACTACAAGGGGAGTTAAACATGGACAGTAATGCAAGTACAAGTTAAAAGAAAACTCTTAACTATTGAAACTACAGCATATGTGGAATACAAATACAACTGCAACAAATAAAACAACTTAATGACTACTTCACTCTAGATGTGTTAGTTCTCTTCCAATGTTGTCTGCTAACATTTAACTTCTTTGGTGATAATACTCAGTAAATGCCTGAAGATGGTCTGTTAATATGACGAACTCATTACTGGCTGTCATATTAGCGTTCTCTTATATATGACGTAGCACAATTAACAAAGAAAACTTCCATGCTTAAAGGTTTACGATATTTATCAAATAAATAAGTAAAATCAACCTATATATCATACTTTTAGGCGTATTAGTTTTCTCTGTTAATTTACTGGAATGGTGTAGCAAATTTTCAGGGAAAGTGGAGAGTGAATGTATCAATTTGAGGTGATCGTCCCTGGTCCGGAAAGGTCAGAGTCGAAAGTTATAAGCGAAAAGTATTAGGATAATTCTGACTGTGGACCTCTCCTATTGCAAGCTGTTTGCTTTCCACACTTGGTGAGGAGGTAGTACGTGCCAAAACAAGAAAATCTTGCTACAGGCCGCCATTGCCTTTACTATGAAAGACTGTCCTTTTGAGCATAATTTTCTTTGACTGAAATATTGTCGTAGTTTTTAAGACTTAGGCGTCTTGTAATCAGCGATATTGTTCTCTTTCCTTGGTGGTTTCCCCGTTCTTTTGCTGTATTGTCTTGCCCACGTCGTAGTCAAGTTTCTTGTGTAATTCTTTTATCTTCTCCCCGAAAAGAACGAAAAGATTTGATTGGTATTTGGGTCTTTCTTTGTTTTGAATGTACTCAGTGAGGCGTAGCGCCGTGTAACGATCCTGCCTTGGAGGCGGTTAAGTGTGAGTTGTGTCTCAGAGCTGGATAGTGACAGATGGTGACGCGAGACTGGACGTGCACGTAGTTCATGTATCAGCCGATAGAGGACAATATTAGATAGGGGGACTGTGATTTTAGTTTCGATTGTGCCCACTAGAGTGCAGTAAATTAATAGAATATTTTTCATAAACTGTTCTAGTATTCTCATAAAGTCTTATTATGTCTTTTTGTGTATGTAAAATGTTATAAATGTGAAACTTCCTGGCAGATTAAAACTGTGTACCCGACTGAGACTCGAACTCGGGACCTTTGTCTTTCGCGGGCAAGTGCTCTACCAACTGAGCCACCGAACCACGACTCACGCCCGGTACTCACAGCTTCACTTCTGTCAGTACCTCGCCTCCTACCTTCCAAACTTTACAGAAGCTCTCCTGCGAACCTTGCAGAACTAGCACTCCTGAAAGAAAGGATATTGCGCAGACATGGCTTAGCCACAGCCTGGGGGATGTTTCCAGAATGAGATTTTCCCTCTGCAGCGGAGTGTGCGCTGATATGAAACTTCCTGGCAGATTTAATCTGCCAGGAAGTTTCATATCAGCGCACACTCCGCTGCAGAGGGAAAATCTCATTCTGGAAACATCCCCCAGGCTGTGGCTAAGCCATGTCTGCGCAATATCCTTTCTTTCAGGAGTGCTCGTTCTGCAAGGTTCGCAGGAGAGATTCTGTAAAGTTTGGAAGGTAGAAGACGAGGTACTGGCAGTCGTAAAGCTGTGAGAACGGGGGGTCAGTCGTGCTTGGGTAGCTCAGATGGTAGAGCACTTGCCCGCGAAAGGCAAAGGTCCCGAGTTCGAGTCTCGGTCGGGCACACAGTTTTAATCTGCCAGGAAGTTTCATATCAGCGCACACTCCGCTGCAGAGGGAAAATCTCATTCTGGAAACATCCCCCAGGCTGTGGCTAAGCCATGTCTCCGCAATATCCTTTCTTTCAGGAGTGCTAGTTCTGCAAGGTTCGCAGGAGAGCTTCTGTAAAGTTTGGAAGGTAGGAGGCGAGGTACTGGCAGAAGTAAAGCTGTGAGTACCGAGACTGAGTCGTGCTTCGGTGGGTCAGTTGGTAGAGCACTTGCCCGCGAAAGGTAAAGGTCCCGAGTTCGAGTCTCGGTCGGGTACAGATTTTTAATCTGCCAGGAAGTTTCATATCAGCGCACACTCCGCTGCAGAGTGAAAATCTCATTCTGTTATAAATGTGTTTTAGCAGTATGAATGTTGCGTGAGTGTGGTTTAAGGTTAATATGAAGATAATTGTTTAACGAGTTATGTTGTAGGGACTGATGACCACAGATGTTAAGTCCCTTAGAGCTCAGAGCAATTTGAACAATTTGAACCTATGTTGTAGGATTTAGTGTGGGAACAATTCGAAGAAGTATGGATGTGGACAAAGGGGATTTTTGTAGAATAGATTTGTAAAGTAAGATTATGGTAAAGGGAAAATTATTTCAGGAATAAATAACAATAGCAAATAACTTTATGCATAAGCAAAACTTCACCATATTAGATAATTACGTCGGTAAAAAGTGCAGTCGTCAGGTTTACTAGTTTGCGATTGGTTATGGATGAAAAGCGCGGACTGACGCGGGAGAATGTTGTTTTGCTATAGGCTGTTAGGTAAATGGTAAAGCAATATTCTTCGCGCGCCTTTCTCTGCTGGTAGAAAAGACTTAGAGTATTCTAGAGAAGAGTCGGAGCCTAGGCATGAAACAGTTCGGACGTGTATAGTAGTAGTTCCGCTGGAAAATATAAGTTTCCGGATCTAGCAGTGTTCCATACATCAAAAGCGTTGGAAAGTGACGGCATAATTATTCCGATGTGTGTGGAAATTTCGGAATTTTTAAGTGAATTTTGTGACGAGAAAAGACATATTTTACCCCCGGCGTATTGAGCAGGTCGGTGGCTAAAAACTGTGACTGCATTTGGTACCGACAGACTTAATATTTGGCGAGCATTATCAACCAAAAACAATCGGTATTTTTGTAGCTATTAAGTTTTCGGGAAATACAGCACCATAAACTTGCTAACGTGAGTGAAAGGGATTGTGAGTGACTTTGTTAAGACTAGCACAGGCTTGGCAGTGATACTTGTTAACCTAAGTATCAGAATATATTAACTGAGGACAAAATTTTCAAACTTTCATTTGTGTAAAACTTTCTCCCGAACGTAGATTAGTGACTTAAATTGCAGCCTGGTTCACGTCGAAGTACAATAGGTTTCACTCGGCTTTCCTAGTGATGATCTGCTGAGACAATGTTCACGGGGAGGTGCAGGTCCGTCGTAAGGGGACGGAAAGGATCGCGCCGCCGCATCAGCTCCTATAACTCTTTTCTATCGTCATTTTTGCGATTAAAAGACTGAAACCCTATTTGGTTAAACTGCGTTCACGGAATCTTTACATGTAGCAGAAAAAAATTTCTTTTGCGTTGAGCAATAGTATTTGGAATATTTCTGTAAGATTCTGTCTTTCTTCTTAATCTATACTTACCACTGGCGTCCGCATTTGTCCCAGTATTTTTCGAAGAACTTTATTTCGCTTCTTTCGTCCTTTTGCTATCTTTCCCCTATTTAGAACGTCAAAATACATTCGGCTGCATTTGTATCTCGGCTTTTAAACTTACACTGTTATGTTCAGCTTTCACAGATATTCACCATAACTTTATATATTATTGGTGCTGCAATGTTAGTATACTTTCACAATATTTCTGGTTCCTAAATGATTTACATCTTCACTTAATATAACTATTTAAATTAACGCACCGAGGCATTTAAATATTGGCGATATTTTCTTATATAAAATTTACTGATTTTTTCAGATGCATCGATAATGTTAGTTATGCACTCTCATTTGGACGTTATGAAACGTCCCCTCTGAACAATTTATACAAGACTGTGCTTAAACTGACACACAATATTTTTAGCGCAACGCAATCTGACTTTCAAAAATCCCTACAAAAGAATGGCCCTGACTAACATAAACCTATACCTGTCACAAATCACTTACCTCACAAAAATCTTCATTACTCGAACTACTGCAATACAGCGAGCGCCTCTACTGCCTGCTAAATGAAACATTCAAACAACGGAAGGCACTAACTACTGATAGGCATAGTTAGCAAATGAAAGATTTTTGTAGAGAACAAACAATGTATTTACCTTTATAGTCATAATATATATAGCAGTTCATGACATCCAGTCTAACAAATTTCAAAACTCCGCCATCTCTCTCCCCACATCCACCACTGCTGGCGGCTCACCTCCAACTGCGCAACGCTACGCGCTGTTCACGTCCAGCTGCCCAACACTACAATGGCAGACAACAATGCAAACTAGCCACAGACTGCACACAGCACAGCCAGTGATTTCCATACAGAGAGTGCTACGTGGCGGCGGCGTTACCAATATAAGAACCTAAGCAGCCTACTTACATAGCCCCCATGATCCCCACAATAAATTTTACAAATTGTTTTGGGCAGTGGCCTATAATGATGTGATAAAATTTTTCATAATAACAATAACAAAGATATCCAATGCACACACTTATTAATACAATGTTGGTCAAAAGCTAAAATTTTCTCACAGTCCATAAAGACAGTCCTGATCATTCATCACAGTAAAACTGCCGTTTCTTTTCTCAGAGTCTGAGCAGTAAAAGACAATGCACACAAAAGTAATGGATTTCCATGCAGTCTTGAAGAAGTAGTGTTGTCCTTCCAATTGAAAGACAGTGCTGACTCTTGACATGCTGACAGGTAATGGGCCACAACAGAGCAAACCCACAGCAGAGTCAGTCGAAGTTTTGAAGAATATTGGTAGGTAGGTCATCACAGAGTAGACCCACTGTAGTCCTGGTAGAGAGTATGGTATTGGTGGGCCACCAGAGGTGCAGACCCACTGCAGTCCTTGTAGATATTGTGGACAGGCCCACTGTAGTCCTGGTAGAGATTGTGGTATTGGTGGGCCACCAGAGGTGCAGACCCACTGTAGTCCTTGTAGAGATGGCCAGTAACATTTACGACAGCAGTTTCCGCTACAGTGACAGTCTCATATAAAAATATTTCACAGGTCAAGAATTTGCGTTACAAATCTGTAGAAACAAAATCCTATAAATATAACAGTGTCCAAAAAATTTTCGCCGGCATTGTGATACATTCACGCATTTACACACATTTCATAACTCTTAAAGTACGATTCTTGGTTTCCAACAACCTTTTTCACAAGTCAGAGTCTCTAAACACTACTCATTATTCCTTACCTTATTCGTCGACACTTCTTCAATATTTCATCATAACAGATACGTAGCTTAATCAAATAACTCATATAGCATCAGCTTATTGATCATAAACGTACCGCAACAGCATAATACACATAGTCATCGTAATAATAACATCATAACACCTCAGTCAACTCTCACAATCGTCGTAGCTTCCTCCAATAATTAAAAAAAATTCTCTGCTCATGTCAAAAGTGTCATCTGCCTCAAACGTACCTTAAAAATCGTGATCCCATACCAAATGTATCATTCAAAGCTCTCATAATATCACAATGGTTCCAAAAAAAATATGAACAGTTCACAAAGTACAGACAAAATACAATTTCGTAAGTATGAAGTTATCCAACTGTGTAATTGCGTAAACATGTGTCACTGATGTAGTAAAAAAATGTTTATCTCTCAGTTAAATGATCAGATAGCTGTGTAATTTATGTGTTAGAGGAATATGGTACCGATGTGTAAAGTTGTATAAGCAAATACCATATTAGCTAGGGCTCCTTGTGCTTGCCAAACACATGGTACACAAAGTAGGCGTGTACCCCCCTGAGGATTAATGTAATTATACCCTCAGGTGTTACAGATTACAAGAATGGCACGAAATGTATTACGGAAAACCTTTGTATCATTGTACTTCAAATATCTTTAAAAATAAATGATTTAAGTACAAAATTAATCACTCAAATACGTGTCCTGTAGCGCTAAATGTGCGTCTTGTTGTAAGATAATTTCTGTGGATGTGTCGTAGTTATCGTCCTCCGAAAGCTGTTCTGCAGAAGCCAATGTACTTACCTCATGATACACAAAAGTGAAATGCTTGGCGTATAGATATCTTAGTTATTACGCTTATTGCCGTGATGAGGAAAGTACTGTGCTGTAACGTATTGTTGTCCTACGGAAAAGGCTGTCTCCTTGTAGCCATAGTACAAAAGTCACCACTAAAACATGTCTCACTTTACAGAAGAATTAAAAAAACTGTGCAGATGTAAAAGAGAAACACCGCAAACAGATTCTAAGTCTGACAAAGCATACTAGTAATGTAAAGTGAAAAGTTTTACGGCACAGACAAAGTTAAAAAGCAGATTATCTTTCAATAAACGGTTTTACATGTGAAATGTGGTGTAAACCTTTACTCTTTCTAGTACGCAGAGTTTCAACTTCAACGCAATTATCATGTGGTATACGTCGGATTCTGTAAGGTCCATTGTAAACTACAAAGAATTTGTGACTCAAGTGTTTCTTCTTATGTGACAATGAATGAACTTTAATGAGAACTTTCTGACCATTATACAATTTCTTTGCATTTGCTTTACCGTGTAGTTTTCTCCTTTTGTCTGCTGCAGATTTTATATTTTTAAGAGCCAAATCAATTATGTCTTTGTGTCGAAGTTTACGTGTATTCGGGAAAGGTACAAGCTCTCTGATTCTGTTCGGTGGTTCTTCATTCTTTAGTACAAGAGTAGGTGGTAAAGCAGTGGAATCATGAGGCATTTCATTCAGCACATTTTGAAATAAGTGTAAATATCTGTCCCAATGCTGTTGTTTTTTGTGACAATAAAGTCTGCAAAGCTTATTGATTTCTTTCATAATACGTTCAGATGGGTTACAATGTGGTGAGTACAATGAAATAAAAACAGGTTTGATTTTATGATTCCGAAGCATGCGTGACCAAACAGCAGATCTGAATTGCGGTCCGTTATCTGAAATGACTTTAGCAACGTGGCCAACTTCACGTAAGAAATTTTTAACAAAGGCGTTGGATACAGACCGTCCAGTGGCTTTACGTAACGGAGTGAAAGAAACAAATTTTGAAGTAAGTTCAACAGCGACTAGAACGTACGCAAATCCATTAGATGTTCTGACAAGCGGTCCCAAGAGGTCAACGGCAGCAAATTCTTTTAATTTAGAAGGAATGATAGGAAACAGCGGAGCATGATGGGAGACAGTAGATGGTTTCGCCTTTTGACAAAGTTTACAAATAGACAAGACTCTTCGGATTCTCTTTTCCATATTGTTAAAATAACAAGTCGTTCGAAGAATATGATAACATTTTCGTTGGCCAAAATGTGCGTAGCTGAAATGAATGTACCAAATGAGCTTATTAACAAAGTCGTCAGGAATGCAAAGTACCCATAACTTGTCTTCAACAGTGCAGCGTTTGAACAGTATGTTGTTTCTAACCAGATAATAATGACGAATCTGTGTGTGTCTTTTCATGCCATTTGCTCTTGATGTCTTTCCAAATCGGATCTTTATCTTGTTCATGAGCAATGTCCTTTAAAGATGCGGTGATGAAGTTTTCAAAGGCGACTTTCTGAATGTAAAAAATACTGAAATTCTTCTCGAGGTTGCCTTCTGTGTTACTTTTCTCAAGCCCAGCCGGTACGCGTGACAGTGCGTCCGCAACAATGTTCTCCTTGCCGGGAATGTAGACTACTGTGATGTGGAATTCTTGCAGAAACAATGCCCAACGTTTTAACCTGTCATGATTTAATTTTGAAGACATAAGAAATTGTAATGCACGATGATCACTGTATACTTTTACGTGCTTACCAGAAAGAAAGAAACGGAATTTGTTAAATGATCAAACGATAGCTAAAGCTTCTTATTCAGTAACGGAATAATTTTTTTCAGATTTTGTTAGCACTCGGCTAGCAAAAGCAATTGTTTTCTGAACAGTAGCGTCATTTTCTATGGCTTCTGGAAATAAATGGGCACCAAGACCGACTTTAGAAGAATCTGTGCTAATGCAGAAACCTTATGACAAATCTGCATGAGCTAGTATTGGCGCGTTAAGTAGCGATTCTTTCAAAGAATTGAATTCCAACTGTGCTTGTTCGTCCCAGTTCCAAATAATATTTTTTCCAGTGAGAGAACAACGTTTTGGTGTAACTAGAATTTGCATATTCAGAAAACGACGGTAAAAATTTACGAGACCTAGAAAACTGCAGACTTGTCTTTTTGTGGATGGAGCTGGAATGGCTCTGATTGCTTCTAACTTTTCAGGATCCGGTTGAATGCCTTCAGAGGAAATAATATGTCCCAAAAACCTCACCTTTGGCCTACCGAATTCAGACTTTTCCAAGTTAACTGTAATTCCAGATTCTGCAAAAATACGTAACAAACTGTTGAGGATGCGATTGTGTTGTTCCCATGAAGCTTCTGCTATCAGAATATTGTCCACATATAAGGTGATGTGACGTTTTAGGAACTCAGGTAATATGGAATTTAACCTGCGAATGAATGCTGCTGAAGAAATGTTCAAACCAAAAGGAAGTTTCCGAAACTGATAACAAACGCCGAAACAAGGGAAAGCTGTCTATTTTCTACATTCTGGATGAAGTTCGATCTGATAAAAGCTGGATCTGAGATCAATGGAAGACAACACTTTTACACCATAAAAATTTTGAAGAAGTTCTTCCATCGTCTGCGGCCTGTCTGTTTCAGGAATAATGATAGTATTGATTTGTCTCGAATCTAAGACAAGCCTGATCGATCCATTTTTCTTCTCAACAACATGTAACGGATTGTTGTATGAGCTTACTGCAGGCTCAATAATGCCCTCGTCAAGCATAGATTGTATTTCTGTTCTAACACGGTCCCTATAATGTGCTGGAATTACGTATGGTCTAACACAAAATTTAGTATGCTCACGAACACGAAATTGGTATTGAAATCCCTTGATTGTTCCTGTTTTGTGAGTAAAAACTGTGGAATGTGCTTGTAAAATCTCAAAAAGGTCCTGCCTATCAGTGTCATTACAGTTCTCAATTGTTTGAGTTTTATTCTGAATTAACTCATTAGTTTCAAATATGCCGCCGATATCATCCCTGTCAGTACTTGCAGAGTGATTGTTAGTGTCTAGTTCCATAGAAAATTCCGAACTGTTGTCTAACAGAAGGTAAAGCCGATTAATTTCCTCATCATGGTTTGAGAGCCAGTCTTCAAATTTCAAAGCTATTGACTTACCTTCTTTCTCTAAACTTATTTCAGCATCGTGAAAGCTTAAGATTGCTCTGTATTCATTCAAAAAGTCTACTCCCAGTATAATTTCTGTCGACAATAATGGAACAATAAGAAAGTTCATAGAGAAGCTGTGGCTTTGACAAAAGAATTCTAAGTTGGTTTGTTGGCGTACATCTACACTTTTTCCAAAGATTGCAACTTGTAATTTAATCTTACATAACGGAAGTGTGGGGCAATTGTTAGATTTGTTGCATTTGCTAAAAGCTGTTTCACTAATTACTGGAATGGGACTGCCAGAGTCAAGTACTGCCATAAATTTTACGTAATTTACAGTAATGTGAATCACAGGATATGCTATGTTGTTATGTTTTACGTCGTGTTCCTGGAGTAAGGTGTCCCTAATGTCTTCCATTTTTACGTAATTACTAGCTACGGCAGCTGTGTCGTCAGTTTCATAAGTACGTTTTGTGGCTGCCAGGGGTGTGAGTCATTGGCTATTGTCTCTATGTTGGCGCGCGTTGTCAATGGGATTTGGAGACCTAACTTCTACAAATTCACCGTGACGAGAGGTTCCTGCCTTGTTTAAATCCCGCCAGTTCTGATGCAGTTCAGGTCTGTCGTTACGATCATATCGTCTGTCGTCATGTTGGTAGATTCCACAGTTTCTTTCTTGTTGGTCATGTGGTGGAGAATTTCTCCCTGAATCGTAACTGAACGCTGGACCGTTGCGTCTAAAGTTATTCTGTCTCCCTTGATAATAATTATTTTGGTTCCCATATTGTCTGTTTCTCTGATTGTCTCTGTGATAGTCATTACCGCGGAGAGGTGATCTTTCCCTGTAATTATACTCTGCCAACGGTTGTCATACGGGTGGTGTCTGTTTCGGTCACGATTTTCATTGAAAGAATAGCCTTGTCGCGTCCAATTATTATTTCTGTCATCGCGGAATTGTGACGGATGTGATCAGTAATTGTTGTGCTCCTGTTTTCGCGTTCCGCGTTTGTCAGTGTCAATTTCCAGTTCTTGTAACAGCCCTGAAAAGCTTCAATGTCGTCTTTGCAACGTCCTGCCAAAATAATATGTCGTAAATGTTCAGGTAATTTGATTAAGCAAATGCGTATGAGTTCTGAGGGGCTGTATGGGTTTGACAGGTACTGATTCTTGTGCAACATGTCTTCAAAATATTTCACAAGACTGGAAAATTGAGATTGTTCGAAATGTTTCATCATTATGATGCTATGTTTTACTCGGTCTTGTGTAGTTTGAGACCAATATGCTGAGAGGAAGGCATGGTAAAATTCTCCTTCACTGTGACAATCGTGAATGACCGATCGCATTCTTACAGCTGGTTCATTCTCCAAGTAGCCACACATAAATTATAACCTGTGTTCCAATGACCAGTTGGGAGGAAAACAATGAGAGAATTGATGGAGCCACGCTTGCGGATGAATGTCATTGACAGAATTCTTAAACGTTTTGAATTTACGTGTAGTAATGAACAGCTTATAGTCAAAATCATCGTGTCGGCGAGTCGCACATTGCTCATTGTTACTTCGTTTCGGCGGTTCCATCTCAAAATCCAATGCGCCTTGCCAATTTCTTTCATAATTTCTGAAGTGTCCTGTGTTATTGTTATGTGGTTGTTCCGTATTTCTATGTCCCTCTTCCCATACTGGAGCGCGAGTGTCCTCTGAAATATGTAATTCTTGTATTACCTGCATCAACTGATCTTGTACTTCCTGGATTTCTCTTTTGTGCTGTGTATTGATTTGATTTTGATTTTGTTTGAATTTTTAATTTGTTCATACTCTCTTGTGCCAGTGAAGGCTACAGGTCTTGTGTCATTCAGATCATCATCTACCTTTGTAGATAAGTTAGTGACCTGATCCGAAAGTTCGGCTACTTTCTCCGATAGTGAACACATTTCCTCAGTGTGTTTTTCTGAACCAAGTTTCAGAGTGTCCATTTGTGTTGAAATCTAATCTACTGTTTCCTTTAAGTTTTCCTGAGTTTTTGCAAGTTGCGTAACCGAATCGGTAGATGCAACTGAGTCAATTTTAGCCCACAAGGTCTCATGATTTTCATGAACAATGGTTTGCAGTTCTTTTATGGCTTCTTCGTGATTCTGTAATGCATTTTCATGCCACGAAAAAATAGGTTGAAAATTCTCACAAATTTGTGTTTTTACGTCATTACAGACTTTTTGACATTTAGATTCAATGTTATGTAACTCAGTAGTTAAATCTTCACGTGTTTGTTCAAGTGTGGTGTCTAACTTTTGAAGATTTTGTTCCATTGTGTATAACTTTTTAAGATTTTGTTCCATTGTGTATAACTTTTTAAGATTTTGTTCCATTGTGTCTAACTTTTTACGATTTTGTTCCATTTGTCTCTGATTTTGTTCCATTTGTTGCATTAATTGCAATAATAATGTATTAGTGTCTGGAATCTGTTTCTCTATGCTTTTTGGAAGTGCATTTTCACCGGCAACATTCACATTTTGACAAGCAGAAAATGTGTCTTGACTCATTTGAGAAAACGGTGAGGACCCAAAACCTAAGTCTACAGTATTTGCAGTATTGTGTTCTGTCATTTCGGATTCCTGCGGCGAGCTGTTGCCGACCGATCGATCGATAATGCTTCCCTGTTCACTACCTGTTTCACTGTCTGCACCATTATTTGCCGCCCGCTCCATTTCCATATGCACAATTATCAAATTACTACTTCGAATGTCTGTTAATTCACTACACTGTGGTGCTGCAAATCTACGCTCTTTGTCACTATTATTTATCAGTTTACTTTGGAGCCTAGTGTTACGTTTTTCACACGCCATTATTATCACAATATTTCACACGACAACACAGAAAAGCACAATTTGAAGAGCAAAAATAAGAGAACACATTAACATAGCACTGAAAATAATACACTCCTGGAAATTGAAATAAGAACACCGTGAAATCATTGTCCCAGGAAGGGCAAACTTTATGGACACATTCCTGGGGTCAGATACATCACATGATCACGCTGACAGAACCACAGGCACATAGACACAGGCAACAGAGCATGCTCAATGTCGGCACTAGTACAGTGTATATCCACCTTTCACAGCAATGCAGGCTGCTATTCTCCCATGGAGACGATCGTAGAGATGCTGGATGTAGTCCTGTGGAACGGCTTGCCATCCCATTTCCACCTGGCGCCTCAGTTGGACCAGCGTTCGTGCTGGACGTGCAGACCGCGTGAGACGACGCTTCATCCAGTCCCAAACATGCTCAATGGGGGACAGATCCGGAGATCTTGCTGGCCAGGGTAGTTGACTTACACCTTCTAGAGCACGTTGGGTGGCACGGGATGCATGCGGACGTGCATTGTCCTGTTGGAACAGCAAGTTCCCTAGCCGGTCTAGGAATGGTAGAACGATGGGTTCGATGACGGTTTGGATGTACCGTGCACTATTCAGTGTCCCCTCGACGATCACCAGTGGTGTACGGCCAGTGTAGGAGATCGCTCCCGACACCATGACGCCGGGTGTTGGCCCTGTGTGCCTCGGTCGTATGCAGTCCTGATTGTGGCGCTCACCTGCACGGCGCCAAACACGCATACGACGATCATTGGCACCAAGGCAGAAGCGACTCTCATCGCTGAAGACGACACGTCTCCATTCGTCCCTCCATTCACGCCTGTCGCGACACCACTGGAGGCGGGCTGCACGATGTTGGGGCGTGAGCGGAAGACGGCCTAACGGTGTGCGGGACCGTAGCCCAGCTTCATGGAGACGATTGCGAATGTTCCTCGCCGATACCCCAGGAGCAACAGTGTCCCTAATTTGCTGGGAAGTGGTGGTGCGGTCCCCTACGGCACTGCGTAGGATCCTACGGTCTTGGCGTGCATCCGTGCGTCGCTGCGGTTCGGTCCCAGGTCGACGGGCACGTGCACCTTCCGCCGACCACTGGCGACAACATCGATGTACTGTGGAGACCTCACGCCCCACGTGTTGAGCAATTCGGCGGTACGTCCACCCGACCTCCCGCATGCCCACTATACGCCCTCGCTCAAAGTCCGTCAACTGCACATACGGTTCACGTCCACGCTGTCGCGGCATGCTACCAGTGTTAAAGACTGCGATGGAGCTCCGTATGCCACGGCAAACTGGCTGACACTGACGGCGGCGGTGCACAAATGCTGCGCAGCTAGCGCCATTCGACAGCCAACACCGCTGTTCCTGGTGTGTCCGCTGTGCCGTGCGTGTGATCATTGCTTGTACAGCCCTCTCGCAGTGTCCGGAGCAAGTATGGTGGGTCTGACACACCGGTGTCAATGTGTTCTTTTTTCCATTTCCAGGAGTGTATCTAGTTAATTGCAAGCGCAGCTGCGAAATACTTGGTTCAAATCTAATTAATGCCACAACTGTGTACAACAATGAAAAACTACAACTACAAAGGAAATTCTCTCTATAATTACGCGCTAGCAATAAACAAAAGCTACACTAATTACACAAACTACAAGAAAAAATCAGAAGATTCCAGTGAGATATCCTTGGCTAAGGGTCGACATATGAAACGTCCCCTTTCAGCAATTATAGAAGAGTGTGCTTAAACTGACACACAATATTTTTAGCGCAACGCAATCTGACTTTCAAAAATCCCTACAAAAGAATGGCCCTGACTAACATTAACCTATACCTTTCACAAATCACTTACCTCACAAAAATCTTCATTACTCGAACTACTGCAATACAGCGAGCGCCACTACTGCCAGCTAAATAAAAGATTCAAACTACGGAAGGCACTAACCACTGATAGTCATAGTTAGCAAATGAAAGATTTTTGTAGAGAACAAAGAATGTATTTACCTTAATAGTCATAATATATATGGCAGTTCATGACATCCAGTCTAACAAATTTCAAAACTCCGCCATCTCTCTCCCCACATCCACCACTGCTGGCGGCTGACCTCCAACTGCGCAACGCTACGCGCTGTTCACGTCCAGCTGCTCAACACTACAATGGCAGACAACAATGCAAACTAGCCACAGACTGCACACAGCACAGCCAGTGATCTTCATACAGAGAGCGCTACGTGGCGTCGGCGTTACCAATATAAGAATCTCCGCCCGCATGTCGTGGAGGTGCGGTAGCGTTCTCGCTTCCCACGCCCCAGTTCCCGGGTTCGATTCCCGACGGGGTCAGGGATTTTCTCTTCCTCGTGATGGCTGGGTGTTGTGTGCTGTCCTTAGGTTAGCTAGGTTTAAGTAGTTCTAAGATCTAGGGGACTTATGACCACAGCAGTTGCGTCCCATAGTGCTCAGAGCCATTTGAACCATTTAATATAAGAATCTAAACAGCCTACTTACAGTTATAACTGACAGAGATATTTTGTCTGCAAATTTTTCTGAAAGGTTTAGTTGAATAAAGTCTGATTCCGACCTTCGGAATAATAGCTACGTCGTTCGCAAAAGTGTGATGCTTAATCAGCACTCCTTTAACTTTGGCCCTTTATTACAAAGGGCAGTTGTATACCTCCTAGCCTTTGCCAAGTTTGGTGGGCCGCTTTCTACCGACATCCGCTGTCATGCCCAGATGCAGCTTCGCCACATCACCTGATATTGAACTGGCTGTCTTCTTATGCATTTGCTCCGCTCCAGTAAAAGCCTAAAAATATCCGACAATGACTCAGTTCTTTCGGACCTTAATAAATATGCTTGAGGCAAAGCATTGAATCATTTAGGGAGACCATTTCAGCAGATCTGACACGCAAGAGAGAGATGGAGAGATGGAGGCATTCATCCGTTACACAGAAAAAGAGAAACATTAATTGTCAACAATTGCGGAGGTAAATCACGTCTGCCAGTGTCATAGGTACTCCCCGAGGCAAAACAAATCAGAATAGATTGTCACATAAATGAGCAACTAAGGGACGACCAGGAAAGGACCTCTAACGTTTCCGTTACTTTCACGTAGATGAAGCCGTAAGAGGCTCTCTTTTGTGAGTGCTAAGGGGCTCTAAGTGAGGAATAGATTTCGAATGGATCTGAAGAGATTTATACAAGGTTCTTTCACGGCAGCTTAACTCACCAGATGATAACTAATTGGAAAGGCCGGATGCTAGTTGCCGATGGATTACCTGGAGGCGCTGTAATAAAATGCTTGGGAGTCGATACATCTCAAGCCGTAAACATAATATTTGCGAGCACAACCTTGGTTCGCTACAGTAGAGCGTAGAGGGGCCTTCAACGATGTTTAGTGAGAAAGGAAAGGAGCTATGTGTTGCAGAGCGGTACAATTTTCGATTCCATGGAACTGTAAGTGGTGGAATTGAACGGTGGTAATGCTGTAAAAAGATTTGCAAAGCTTACCTGAAGACTGACATAACTACCACGATTCATGAAGAGAATAATTCTAAGAACCATAACCCTGACCATGTCCACTCTATGCTCAAGCACAGGATGAATAACTGTTTGAAACGTAGTGCGAGTCAACAGTTGTGCGGACGACGAAGAATAATTCTTCATTCTAAGACCTTTGCTGATGACTTACTTACCTTGAATATGAAAGATGTCATTCTCATTAGAAAAAGTATTCATTCTGTTCGTCTGATACTTCATCCTAAATTACCAAGGGGCATATCTGAGTTGAAGTGATTATAGCCGTCACTAAACAATTTATGAATTACTTTAGATGGAAACTGGTTATATGTTAATGATGTCGAGAAAAATGCTATAGGCTTGAGACACCTCACCTATTGGTTGTATGGATTTTGCGTGCGTTCACACCTGGCAATAAACTTACAGAGAAATCGGGAGTGGAAATGTATGCAAGAATGGATAACGCTAGATTTAAATGTCACCCTGTCACCCCTAATTAATCTGCGGTGGTACTGATGACGATAAATCACACCTATTTTTAATTCCAGACATGAACCATAACGAACACTTACGGGGTTTAATGGCATCAGACAATTACACAGAAATAAAATAAAGCAAAAGGGAGAATTCAGGATCAAATTACTGAAAGTGAAAGCTCTACTGAATCACAATAAATTTACTATCAACTTCAGACCAATGCTGAATAAACGAAAACAAATGAACCATTTACAAATCCATCCTACCTGGGATTCGCAGTGAAGTGTCAAAATCAGTGCTGAACGCGATCTCTTATAAATTGGCTGACAAACTGACATCGACACAAAACGTAAAATAAGAATCACTACACCCCAAAGTATTGTGAAACCTCAGTGGAAACAGCAATTGCTCAGGATCCAGGTATTTCAGGTCGAAAAAATCGATTTTCCGTTTTCATCCTATTTAGATAGATTAAGCTTTAATTTAAGTACTCTGACAAGTATTTTGCAGAAAAATTTTTGTTTCTAGCATTTAAACAGCATTTACCTGCCACGTGTGTTTATGTGCCACGCCCACTTTTCTGTCACTCACTTCTCTGCATATATTTTCGATCTTTATATCCCCTACATTGCACGTTAGGGATTTTTTTTTACTCCCGAGTGTGTTGCCTATGCATGGAATGCAACGATAGGTATTCTTTTGTTTCTGCTGTTTGTAAACAACAAGTTTTCAAACACTTGGTTAGTTTTGTTCAAGTGCGATTGAGAGTAGCTGTTATAGAAAACTTGTAGGTAAACTATGGGCAGGCAACTAGGAGAAATAAAGAAAACCTGGAGGCAATGAAGAGAGATGTTTGGGCCAGATTTTTCATTAAGTCCTATACTGATGATAAGCCATGTCATGGATTGTGTCCATCAGGAGAAAATTCGTGGTGCAAATACAATAGGGCTCAGGCAACTGGAGAATCTTATACCCATCAGCATACCCTTCCTGCTGCTGTTATTACAGCAATGAAACCTATTTTCAGAGACTTGGCTGATCCTAGCTTTCTAAGGAAATGTCTGCATGGGCAGACACAGAACCCAAATGAATGTTCCAACAGCATAATTTGGAACCGCCTTCCTAAAACTGTATTTGTAGGCATGCATACTATGAAACAAGGGGTTCATGATGCTGTTATTACATTCAATTGTGGTAATATTGGAAAGTGTTGGGTACTGAAAAAGCTGGGAATTAATCCTGATGAAAATACGATCACTGGGCTGGAACATTGCGATAAAATGAGGAGAGCCGATGCAGACAGGTCTGTATCTGATATGGCCAAGAAAGCAAGACAAACATCCAGGAAGGTGAAAAAGAAGCTGGAAGACCTGCTAGAGGCCAAAGAAGGGCTATCATATGCAGCAGGACAGTTTTAATTAACTGTAAATAACAAATTTGAAAAGTTTTTTCTTTAAAGTCAGTTTCCCACAAACTAAAATTTTCAAGACATATGCCCCGTTATATCAGAAACTGTCAGCTAATGAATGAAATTTTCAGAGACTCTGCATAACATAAAAAGCCAACTCTGGTACTAGATTTATTAAATCCCCCCATTAGGAAGTTCCCCCCCAAAAAAAAAAAATCTGCAAAAAACATAATATTTTTTGTTAATAAATTTAAAAAAAGTATTTCTTAAAAACTATATAATGGATGAAGTAGATTTTAGTACAGTTGACTCTATTAGCATCATGTAACATACAGTAAAAATATTGAGGTCCTGCATCAAACAGTTTTTTCAGAAATGGGTCAAATACTTGCCTAAATGAACATGGGTTAGATAGGCAGGGTGTTGTCCCCTTAGCGCTACTCCTAACGCAGCGATCTTAGATTAGATTAGATTAGATTAATACTAGTTCCATTGATCATGAATACGATATTTCGTAATGATGTGGAAAGAGGCAAATTTTCCAATACATGACATAATTAAGTTAATTTAACAACATACTTAAGTTAATATAACAACTTTTTCATTTTATGTGTTTTTTTATTTTTATTTTTTTTAATTTTTTAAATTTATATCTAAAAATTCCTCTATGGAGTAGAAGGAGTTGTCATTCAGAAATTCTTTTAATTTCTTCTTAAATACTTGTTGGTTATCTGTCAGACTTTTGATACTATTTGGTAAGTGACCAAAGACTTTAGTGCCAGTATAATTCACCCCTTTCTGTGCCAAAGTTAGATTTAATCTTGAAGAGTGAAGATCATCCTTTCTCCTAGTATTGTAGTTATGCACACTGCTATTACTTTTGAATTGGGTTTGGTTGTTAATAACAAATTTCATAAGAGAGTATATATACTGAGAAGCTACTGTGAATATCCCTAGATCCTTAAATAAATGTCTGCAGGATGATCTTGGGTGGACTCCAGCTATTATTCTGATTACACGCCTTTGTGCAATAAACACCTTATTCCTCAGTGATGAATTACCCCAAAATATGACGCCATATGAAAGCAAGGAGTGAAAATAGGCGTAGTAAGCTAATTTACTAAGATGTTTATCACCAAAATTTGCAATGACCCTTATTGCATAAGTAGCTGAACTCAAACGTTTCAGCAGATCATCAATGTGTTTCTTCCAATTTAATCTCTCATCAATGGACACACCTAAAAATTTGGAATATTCTACCTTAGCCATATGCTTCTGATTAAGGTCTATATTTATTAATAGCGTCATACCATTCACTGTACGGAACTGTATGTACTGTGTCTTATCAAAATTCAGTGAGATTCCGTTTACAAGGAACCACTTAGTAATTTTCTGAAAGACAGTATTGACAATTTCATCAGTTAATTCTTACCGTAATACTGCTGCTGCGGTTGCGACCTCCGGCGGACGACGGCGCAGCCGTGGAATCCGAGTGCGGCTCCTCGGAAATTACACTCCTACAACACTTGGACAACAGACTGCTGTCCGTAAACTTCTCAAATTACGACAGTCTTCCCATCAGCAAACAGCTGACACGGCTAACGTCCTCTCCGATCCAAAGCCCAAGACGGAAGATCTCCACAGCGTGTCGAGCAAGATCGCTCTTGGCCTCTGTGTTCCCCACCAAAACTTTACCGATCCAATAACATCCCTAGAAACGCTCAAACTACCCAGTTTCACAGTGCCGACCAATTTACGGGCTTGGATTTGAACTATTTTCTACAATTCTTCCTTTCCTACCAAATTTCACGAGTAAACTCCGCCCAAGCCACCTGGGAAGTTCCACAGCTGCGGGCAACAACAAATTCTCTGGATTTTTTTTTTTTCATAAGGGCCCACTTGAAATTTCCCCGCAGTATTTCCCGTCGGAGCAAACAGAGACTCCTGGTTTTATAAACACTTGAGGCTACACACGTGGAGATGCGCGTGCTTGAGGAGCTATCGGCCGCCTCTGACACGTGGATGAGTGGATTACAGGGCTTCCCAGCCCGTTCCTTTCATAGCGTACAGCTGCTGCCTCCGGTACAGCAGCCTCCGGCCGCTGGCCTGGCGCTGCGCCTGTTGCCTCGTATACAACGCACTGACGCAAAATCAGATAGTTACAATTTCGTGTAATTCTACCTGTATTACATAGCCAGTCTGCCGATGCGTTTCCACAGACATTTTATACACCGTAATCGAGAGTATTGGCTCTAATGGCTCTGAGCGCTATTGACCTCATCAGTCCCCTAGAACTTAGAACTACTTAAACATAACTAAACTAAGGACATCACACACACCCATGCCCGAGGCAGGTCTCGAACCTGCGACCGTAGCGGTCGCGCGGTTCCGGACGGTAGCACCTAGTACCACTCGGCCACTCCAGCCGGGAATCGAGAGTATTACTCCAACAAACAACAACTAATTATCTACAGAGCGATTGCGCCGCTGTCAGTCGTTTTTATCGACCTAAAGTGCTCGCAATGGTGATTATAGTCACATTAAATGGACGCATGTAAGGGAATAGACCGTTTCCACCTTACAGGCTTGATCACAGCAAAATTAGTGTTGTTTTTTAAACAGTGTGATACATTGTATATGGACGGTGCTTTCACATTCTGCTCCTCTCTTTTCAAAATCGTTCAAATGGCTCTGAGCACTATGAGACTTAACTTCTGAGGTCATCAGTCCTCTAGAACTTAGAACTACTTAAACCTAACTAACCTGAGGGCGTCACACACACCCTTGCCCGAGGTAGGATTCGAACCTACGACCGTAGCGGTCGCGCGGTTCCAGACTCAAGAACCTAGAACCGCTTTGCCACCCCGGCCGGCTTCTCTTTTCAAACAAATTGTTGTGGTCCTTGGTTTTGAGAACTATATATACAGGGTGGCGCACGAAATATGTTACCATTTTGTTTTTGAATATAAACTTTATTGTTGATACAATCTGAAAGGAACAAATACTACAATGAAGAGCCGTCCGTGGAGATTTGTTCTAACTCAGCATATGCTCAATATGTCCACCATTTCGTTTCCTAACTTCCTTCAAACGAACACTGAAGTTAGTGATTACCCTACGGCAAATGTCTTCCGTAATTTCACAGCAAGCTTGAAGAATAAGTCTTCTGAGCTTCATTAAATCACGTGGACGTTTCGGGAAAATTTTTTCCTTGAGTTACCCCCAAAGAAAAAAGTCACATGGATTGAGGTCTGGACTATTGGGGGGCCAATTTTGTCCGTCATTGAAGCGACCTGGAAACCTGAGTGAAATGATTTGCATGTCGAAATGCGCGTGTTGAAGGGCAAGGCAGTAGCAAGTAGCTCAAATAACGCTCACTATTCACAGTTTCTTCAATGACAAAGGGTCCCATAAGTCCGTGACTGGAAATTGCGGCCCTCGCTGTAGTCCTCGGAGCATAATGTTGTCGTTCATGAAGCACTTGTGGGTTTTCAGTGGCCCAAAAGCGTACATTTTGTTTGTTAACCACACCGTCTAAATGAAAATGCGCCTCGTCTGAAAACCAAACGTTGTTGAGAGTTTCTTCCCTATCCTCCGCCCACTGAGCAAACAGTAGTCTCTGCTGCTTGTGTTCTTCAGTGAGCTTCTGTGCACAGGTCATCTTCTATGGGTACATATGGAGGTCACTTTTAAGAATGCGTTGAACGGAGCGTCTGGATATTCCCAGTTGCACTGCTGCCTTTCTACACGATTCCCCGGGACTTCTCTGTACAGCAACTCGTACCGCTTCAGTATTCTCCGGCGAACAAACAGGCTAGGCCGAGGTCGCTTCGCTTCCAATACTGTTCCTTCTTGCACAAATTTATCGTACAACCTTTGGATGGTCTTCTTGCAAGGGACCCATTGTGTGTTAAAGTGTTGTCGAAAACGCCTCTGAGTCACAACAACGCTTTTCGTTTCATGAAAATGTAACACAATTGCCGATCGTTGCTATGTCGTCAGTCTTTCATTGTCAGCCATTGCTGCTTACTAGTCTCATAGCTTCAGTATCGTGGATTACACGTCATTTCGTAACTCATTTGTTTTTCCAAGCTCTGCTGGTACTGCTGTAGAGATCACAGCGGGATATTTAATGTACGTCGTAAATTGTGAAAGAAACAATTCGTAACACATTTCGTGCTCCACCCTGTACATACATTTACTTGTTACTTTATTGACAAACAATACTCTTGACCCACGTAAAACGGCCCTTCTTTCTCTAAGTAATGATTTCCCTGGAGGATGTTTGCGTTGACTTGTTGACTCTAAAGTGGCTATTCCTTATGCTGTTGATGTTTGGCCAGACGCATTTCTGAAAGGATGTGATTTCTAGTTTGACCAGACTTGGTTTCTCAAAGTACAGTCTTTGAGTCACGTAACTAAGTATGGTAGTCAGGGTGACATTTCCTATTTGATAAGAACCTTTCTTCGGCTTCTTTTCCTCTCATCTCGTGAGGCCGGTGACTGTATTGTGTGAAAGATTCTATGGCCATTCAACCAGACGACGAAGCTGCTTTTCAGGTTATGTTTCAGAACAGTTCAATCCAGCCCAAATGTAAATTTCCAGCATAATTATGGGCAGAATTGTCCTCATCTACAACAGGAAACGATCCAACTTACACAAAGCGAAAAAAGCAGATTGGAGTGTATCAAAGCCGCAGCATACAAATTTCTGCAGTAGAAGAAAACAGAAAATGATGTAGAAGGAGAGGTAGCAAACAGATTTCCCGTAATGTTCCAATATTCAGTTACGCATTTTTAACTACACGTACCAGGTCGTAGTGCATTTGATGGCCAGTCCTCGGCGTGGTTAAATGGGAACTAAAATGTGAATTTCTGAGAATGTGCATTGCTGGAGTCGGATATCTTAATATTCAATGGGTTACGCAACTCTGGCATCTGGTAATTACCACGGGTACACAAATAGGATATACTTTTTTGCTTCGTCCGCAAGCAGGCGGCACCAGTTTGTGACTTCGTCGATCATTGTAAGAGCAATTACTAATATGACAAGTCGAGATGATCGTCGAAGAAGTTCGCAGAGGAAGAACTTGAGAATGGGAACACTGCTGCCCATTTTCCGTGATTGACGGACAGTTGCAATCGCGGACATTTGCCGGAAATCTGCGATCAGTCCGTTCGCCAAGTAGTTTGACCGAGGATGAGTCAGGTACGACAGGCCATTCCTCATTTCCGTCGTGTCAGCTTTCAAGCCGCCGTCTCCGCATCTTAACCGACATAGCCTGAAGATGGCGCATTGAAGCTCCGAAACTGGTAGCTAGACAATAAATAAGATCATATGGACGGCTGTAGGGGTTTCATTTTCTTACAGTAACCATTCACAGCTAATGATAGGTTGCGTAGCACGAGAGAATCCAATCTATTCCATATAAACACAGCCCACACTGTTATGGAACCACCAACAGCTTCCACAGTGCATTGTTGAGAACCTGGGGTCATGGTTTCGTGGGGTATGCGCCACACTCGAAACCTACCACCAGTTCTTGCCAACTGAGGTCTTCTTCTTCGACATCTTTGTTACTTGAAATTACGTCGTAAAATGAAACTATAAATATTGATGGTTACCCAGAACATAGAGGGATCTTAGATGTTGTAGTTGTATCTAATACGACATTCCCTGAGGTGTTAAATGTCATAGGATAACCCCCAATACTGTGTCGGACCTACTTTTTCCCACGAAGTGTAGCAACTCGACGTAGCATGGACTTAACAAGTCCCTGGAAATTCCCTGCAGAAATACTGAGCCATCTTGCATCTATAGACGTCCGTAATTGCGAAAGCGTTGCGGTGCAGGATTTTCTGCACGAACAGAGTCCTCAGTTGTGTCCTATGAATGTTCGATAGCATTCACATCGGGTAATCTCGGTGGGGAAATAATTATTTTAAAATTGTCCAGAATGTTTTTCATACCTGTCGCGAACAACAGTGGCTCCGTAACGTATGGCAATAACATCCATAAGAATTCCATCGTTGTTTGGGAACATCAAGTCCTTGAACGCCTGCAAATGGTCTCCAAGTAGCAGAACATAATCGTTTGCTTCAAGTTTTTGTATGTCAATGCTCCTGGCTGGAGTCTTGGAAACGCCTACAGCCATCTTTATGATCTCATTGAATGTGTAACAAACCCTTCTAAACCAGTTCTCCACCTCTATTTATGACATTTATATGAATGTTTGGTATTAATCACAGGTATAACACAGATAAAGCTTCTATACGACCCAAAGTCTCGAAATGCAGACGTCCATACCTGAAACTCACTTCAACTGCAAACAGTGAAAGATCTCGTGGGAAATTCTTCGAAAATATCTACGTTTTTTTACATCTATTACAGCAGTCTTTTTCACACCGCTGAGCGATCCTGACTATAAGATATGACGAACTCATTACTGGCTGTCATATTAGCGTTCTCTTTTATATGACGTAGCACTATTAATAAAGAAAACTTCCATGCTTAACGGTTTACGATATTTATCAAATAAATAAGTAAAATCAACCTATATATCACACTTTTAGACGTATTAGTTTTCTCTGTTAAATTATTGGAATGGTGTAGCAATGGTGTAGCCTGAAGATGGCGCATTGAAGACCCGAAACTGGTAGCTACACAATAAATAAGATCATAAGGACGGCTGTAGGGGGTTTCATTTTCTTACAGTAACCATTCACAGCCAATGATAGGTAGCGTAGCACGAGAGAATCCAGTCTATTTCATATAAACACAGCCCACACTGTTATGGAACCACCAACAGCTTCCACAGTGCATCGTTGACAACTTGGGGTCACGGTTTCGTGGGGTCTGCGCCACAGTCGAACCCTACCACCAGTTCTTGCCAACTGAGGTCGGAACTCACGTGACCAGGAGACGGTTTTTCCATTCGGTCTAGTGTCCAACCGATATGGTCATGAGCTCAGGACAGGAGCTGCAGGCGGTGTAGTGCTGTTAGCAAAGGCACTCGCGTCGGTCGTCTGCTGCCACAGCCCATTAACGCCAGATTTCCCGGCACTGTGCAACGGATACGTTCATCGTACGCCCCACATTGATTTGTGCGGTTATGTCACGCAGTGTTTCTTGTCTGTTAGCACTGACAACTCTACACAACCGCTGCTGCACTTTCATACCTTGTTTACGGAATACTGCCGGCATGCGCATACCGCTATCCCTTTCGTCACCGAATGTATTTCCGAGTATCGTTCCACAGTACCTAAATGTAGAGCTTCTTTTCAATAACAGGAAATCGAAATATTAAAGACTTTGGAAACTAAAACAATACCATTGGCTATGTTAATATGTAATTAGCTCTTCAAAGCATAAATATAGCCGCATACTCAGTACTTCCCTACGGTATCTTCTTTTCACACTTACTGACTGCGATAGAAACGACGCATTATCATGGGAAGAACAAGAAACGAACGATATAAAAACAATGAGAACGTTCGCTAATCATTGTGAACGCTGCGTTTGTGGCAAATTAAATTTTTGTGATCGATAGTCCAAAAAACAATAAGAGAAGAAAAAATTTGTATATGAATAGTTGAAAAGCATAACGACATACTCCATGTCAATTTACTCACTAAAATCCGATATCATTTGGGGATAAAAATTCATTAATGATATTTGGCTGGGTAACGTTAAAAAAACAATTATGAAACGTCACCTTAGAACAATTTATACACGACTGTGCTCAAAATGACACACAATATTTTTTTAGCGCAACGCAATCTGACTTTCAGATATCCCTACAAAGGAATGACCCTGACTAACATTAACCTATACCTTTCACAAATCACTTACCTCACAAAAATCTTCATTACTCGAACTACTGCAATACAGCGAGCGCCACTACTGCCAGCTAAATAAAAGATTCAAACTACGGAAGTCACTAACTACTGATAGGGATAGTTAGCAAATGAAAGATTATAATAGAGAACAAACAATGTATTTACCTTAATAGTCATAATGTATATAGCAGTTCATAATATCCAGTATAACAAATTTCAAAACTCCGCCATCTCTCTCCCCACATCCACCACTGCTGGCGGCTCACCTCCAACTGCGCAACGCTACGCGCTGTTCACATCCAGCTGCCGCTGCCCAACACTACAAGGGCAGACAACAATGCAAACTAGCTACAGACTGCACACAGCACAGCCAGTGATTTTCATACCGAGCGCTACGTAACGTTGCCAATAGGAAAACATAAACAGCCTACTTACATAAAGAAAACATAAACAGCCTGCTTACACAATTTGGTCACTAAATAGGAAATTACAGCTGAAAAAAAGTTAGATGCAACTGTAATTTATGGTGATAGGTGGAAGAGCGGGCGTCATTTGAGTGATGTGTAATGGTGGCTTCGTTAAGACAAATCCCACTGCTTACTAATTAAACGCTAGTGAACCTAGCCGTGACCTGCTAGTTTCATTATCGAGCTATGTTAGGTATATTATTATGAGGCCTGAAACACTCTTTAATTTTTAAAAATTATAAAGGCCCATTCCGCTAAAACTTTGCAAACGCTTTGGACTGTTAAAATGAAAAATGATCACCTACGATTTTGGCTTGTTTAAAATTAGTGTAAATAGGATTAGTCATTTTTATGCAAGAAGTGCAGTACACTTTATTAGCAACTGTAACTTAATATTTGCACTGATAATGCTGCTTGAATATACTATTTTAATTAAATAATGAGTTAGCAGTCAGTGGTCTTCATAGCTTTTTAATACATCACTCTTTTGACATATTTTTGTCCAGTTTTTGAACATGGGCGATGGTTTACAAGCACGAACTAATATAACCAATCTCTGCATAATTTTTCACTGTTCTCTCTATCTTGTCATCCAGCTTCAAGTATTCCTTCTTTATCTTCTTCCTCCCAAGATTTATCTTGAACTTCATGTACCGTATATGCAGTTTGTTAGCTACGCTTCCTTATTCAAGCACTCCTCCGAAATCTAATTCTAGGGTTTGGGTTTCAAATAGTATTACTTGTTTTGTTGTATCACCCTTAAACAGCTTTTGTCGGTTGGAGACTTTTTCCGTAGCAGTTCCACATTGCTATTGGAATATCCTCAGTCTATGCCTAGTTTTCCTCAAGCACTCAAAAAACCGAGAAAAACTCTTGTTATCAATAGCTTGTACATCAGTATCAACTCATCCGTTACTTATGTTCTCCGGCTTTACAAATGCCAGCGCTACACACATGCTAACGTGAAGTCTTAAAGCTTCATTCTGCCTGTAATCTTCAGTTAGAGCGACATCTTGAAGTCTTCTCTATAAGCTCTTCTTCATCTGAAAGTAAAATCCATTTACTGCACTTGAGAGGAAAACTTGAGAAATGGCCGACATCACGGCTGCCTCAACTCGACCTTCACTTCCCCAGGATACCACTGAGGAACTGCTTGTTCAATTAATAGAAACAGGCGAAAGTATGTAAAACTTGTGCCGGAATGTGAGTCGAACCCGGGTCTTCTGATTACTAGACAGTTGCTCTGAGGACTGCGCCATCCGGACACAGTGGTCATTGTAACAGCACGGACTACCCTAGCCATATCTACCCACACACACTACGAATGTAATGCCCCTTGCCCATTATTCTCATTACTCGTGACATTTCGCCTATTGCTGTAAGAATTCTAGCCTGATCTGCATCCTTACTGAAAAGATCATTGGCCGTTCTCGCCTTAATTATATATATGTGGTTTCTGTCCTTTCGGACATGTCCAAATATAATAGAAGTGTAGAAGAGATGTGGCTTAAATTCAAAGAAATAGTATCGGCAGTAATTGAGAGATTTATGCCAAATAAATTAACAAACGACGGAGCTGATCCTCCTTGGTACACAAAACGGGTTAGAACACTATTGCAGAAACAACGAAATAAACATGTCGAATTTAAACAGAAGAAAAATCCCGAAGATTGGCGATATTTTACAGAAGCTCGTAATTTAGCGTGGACTTCAATGCGAGATGCCTACAACAGTTTCCACAATGAAACGTTGTCTCGTAACCTGGCAGAAAATCCAAAGAGATTCTGATCGTATGTGAAGTATGTTAGCGGAAAGAAACAATCAATGCTTCTCTGCGCGATAGCTATGGAAATACTATCGAAGACAGTGCTGCCAAAGCAGAGTTACTAAACAAAGTCTTCCGAAATGCATTCACAAAAGAAGACGAAGTAAATATTCCAGAATTCGAATCAAGAACATCTGACAACATGAGTAACGTAGAAAAATATCCTCGGAGAAGTGAAGCAACTTAAATCACTTTATAAAAGCAAGTCTTCTGGTCCAGAATGTATACCAATTAGGTTCCTTTCGGAGTATGCCCATGCATTAGCTCAATACTTAACAATCATATACAACTTTTCGCTCGACGAAAGATCCGTATCCAATGACTGGAAAGTTGCACAGGTCACACCAATATTCAAGAAAGGTAGTAGGAGTAATCCACTAAATTACAGGCCTATATCGTTAACGTCGACATGCAGCAGGATTTTGGGACATATATTGTGTTCAAACATTATGAATTACCTCGAAGTAAACTGTCTATTGACACACAGGCAGCATGGGTTTAGAAAACATCGTTCCTGTGAAACACAACTAGATCTTTATTCACATGAAGTGTTGAGGGCTCTACAGTCTGGAACCACGCGACCGCAACAGTTGCAGGTTCGAATCCTGCCTCAGGCATGGATGTGTGATGTCCTTAGGTTAGTTAGGTTTAAGTAGTTCTAAGTTCTATGGGGCTGATGACCTCAGTAGTTAAGTCCCATAGTGCTCAGAGCCATTTGAACCATTTTTTTGTTGAGGGCTATTGACAAGGGATTTCAGATCGATTCCGTATTTCTGGATATCCGGAATGCTATTGACACTGTACCACACAAGCGGCTCGTATTGAAATTTAGTGCTTATGGAATATCGTCTCAGTTATGTCACTGGATCTGCGAATTCCTGTCAGAGAGGTCACAGTTCGTAGTAATTGACGGAAAGTCATCGAGTAAAACAGAAGTGATTTCAGGTGTTCCCCAAGGTAGTGTTATAGGGCCTTTTCTGTTCCTTATTTATATAAACGATTTGGGAGACAATTTGAGCAGCCGCCTTCGGTTGTTTGAAGACGACGCTGTCGTTTATCGACTAATAAAGTCATCAGAAGATCAAAACAAGCTGCAAAACGATTTAGAAAAAATATTTGAATGGTGCAAAAAGTGACAGTTGACCCCGAATAACGAAAAGTGTGAGGTCATCCACATGAGTGCTAAAAGGAACTCATTAAACTTCGGTTACACGATAACTCCGTCTAATCTAAAAGCCGTAAATTCAGCTAAATACCTAGGTATTACACTTACGAACAACTTAAATTGGAAGGAACACAGAAAATATTGCAGGGAAGGCTAACCAAAGACTGTGTTTTATTGGCAGGACACTTAGAAAATGTAACAGGCCTACTAAGGAGACTGCCTACACTATGCTTGTCCGTCCTCTTTTAGAATACTGCAGCGCGGTGTGGGATCCTTACCAAATAGGACTGATGGAGTATATCGAAAAAGTTCAAAGAAAGGCAGCACGTTTTGTATTATTGCGAAATATGGGAGAGAGTGTCTCAGAAATGATACAGGATTTGGGCTGCAAATCGTTAAAAGAAAGGCGTTTCTCGTTGCGACGGTATCTTCTCACGAGATTCCAATCACCAACTTGCGCCTCCGAATGCGAAAATATTTTGTTGACACCGACTTAAATAGGGAGGAACGATCATCACGATAAAATATGGGAAATAAGAGCTCGTACGGAAATATAGGCGTTCATTCATTCTGCGCACTATGTGAGATTGGAATAATAGAGAATTGTTGTGAAGGTGGTTCGATGAACCCTCTGCCAGGCACTTAAATGTGATTTGCAGAGTATCCATGTAGATGTAGATGTAGATGTAGAAAAGAAAAGACACCATTTATATTTGCGAGTCTTTTTTCTTAGTTGGTAGCAGTGCAAATAAAGCAGGACGAATGTTTGCTTCGTCATTCGGGCCTCCTGAAGTCTGCGTGATCGGTATAGGTTTGTACAGAGAGCTTGCTGTACCTCTTAAATGTTCCATCCATAACGAAATGGGAAGGCATTTTTAAGTTTTCTTTCTCTTTTTTCCACTAAAAGTCATATCCTCTCCTCTAATCTATCGTCATCTCCTAGAAAAGTACTCTATCTCACAATTTAAGAGACTTTCGTGAAGATACATTCCACAAGAATTCTTCGGCTCTTATTGATTCCCAGCGCTTGACTCCGCCGACGACGCAAGGCCCTCCTCACAGAGACTGAGTTATGCATCACTGTAACGAAGTCGTGTCCTTTACTATGAAGATCTGCCATTTCATCCACGTATAGCACGAGTAACTGTTCAGTTTCTTCTCGAGCTCTCCTCGTCGTCACACTGCACTTGCTTCATCACTTCGTTCGGAGCAAGTAAAGCCGCAAATGCGTGGGGTCGCAAGTGTCCGCGTTCACAAGTGTCCGAACACCTTTTCCGTACCCTGCAGGGCGATCGCTGCCAAGTAGTGGTGCAGTGCCTACATACGGCAAGATCCCGCGGTAAAAAAGAAGCGGCTGGACAATCACGTTGGCAGCTCTGTCGCGGTGCGTGGATGCCATTACTCTTCTGACTGCGATCTGGCCCGCCGCGGCGTGCTGGCGGAAAGAATAGGACCGCGATAGCTGCGTCACCCCACCCCACAGCCCCTCCCGCGTCACGCACCGCTTGATAGATCATTATTCACCGCCCCAGCCCCAGCGTGGCGACGCCGTGCGTACACGCACCGCTTACGCAGCAGCGCGACCAGTGCGATTTTCCCAATCGCGGCTCTCGGAGGGACGAGGGGTCCTTCACAACTCCGCTTCTGGCCTTCTCATTCGCGTTCCTACCTTCGTTAACAGTCGTCAATCGACAGAAGGCTGTTTCGCACAGAGGACTGCGTCTCCAGTACCGACAGGTCGATAAAGACGACGGCGTCCCTGCCTGTAGTCAGTGCCATTAAAATCTCCACCCTGTCGCATTAATGAATTGAATTCCCGTGGACTAAACTTCATATCTTCCGAATTATGTGTCGTACAACGACATAGGGTGCTTCAATCATAAGTAGCTCGCTTCCCCTTTAAATGCGAATGCAATATTTCGACTTTTGAAAAAGAGTAAACAGCTGCAACTAAGGACAGTTTTATGCAACAATAGGTTGTTAACATTCTTCTGTCAGCATTTCAGTTTATATCTCCAGTGAAGTTAGACCGTTCTCTTTACGCTCTGCGGCCGGCCGTTGTGGCCGTGCGGTTCTAGGCGCTTCAATCTGGAACCGCTTGACCGCTTCGGTCGCAGGTTCGAATCCTGCCTCGGGCATGGATGTGCGTGATGTCCTTAGGTTAGTTAGGTTTAAGTAGTTCTAACTTCTAGGGGGCTGATGACCACAGATGTTAAGTCCCATAGTGCTTAGAGCCATTTGAACCATTTTTACGATCTGCAAAATTACTTTCTCGACAGAAGATTGAACTGAAATTGTGGAAGTACATGTGGGAACGAAACTCGCAAAAATTTTAGGGTCAAGTATCCGGATAGAAGACTAGCAGCAAAGAGAGCAATACAGAGTATGCATAAAAGCTGGCGCACCTACTGATCTGTGCAAAATATTCGACGACAAAGAATTCCTTCAGTTCTCGTGCCAGAACCCATTGCAGACATTCGTGTAAGAGTTTTGGAGCCCAAACAAGTCTACAGGTAAATTGGCTCAATAGGCGCATGTAAGTAGGAGGAGTAGCTAGCGGATAATGAAAAGTCTTTATTTGAAACCATATCGTGTAACACTTGTGCAGCAATAGCCGGAGATGTATTTTGCGAGAATCGGACCTCCTGAGCCCGTAGCTGTGTAAAATATATTGTTTGACTCTTACACAGAAAATAACAGCAACCAGACACATTTTACAAAGCTATTTATTTATTTAAATAGCGCCGTTATCGGTTTCGAACCGACAAGTTCATCTTCAGACGGCTAGTTCACGTTAAGTTACATTTTACATTAGCTTTCGGCTTTCGTTCTCTCAGCTGATGAAATTTCCTTAGGGCGATACAGTCAGAGACGTTTAGATTACTGCACGTGGCTTTTGAATAACATCAACAATGGTTTGTTAGACTCTTTCCATTACGCAACGAGTGATGAAGCATGATTTCATCTTTCCGGTTGTAACGGGACATCCTCCTCTAGCATTACTTTCCCTTCAACAGTTATTGTCGATACCAGTACTATTTTTCCAATTTTGGACATTTCTGTATTATCTCAGTTGCCTTTCTGAAAACTTTCATATACTTTTATACACAGTATGTTATATTTCAAGCCAAAATTTATGGAAAGGAATTTTTAATTTCGATGTTATAATCGATAAGTACTAGTTCTGAATGTACAGTTAAAAATTATTTTTAGAAATATTACAAATTACAAATTATTCGTACACTTAAAATTTCTGTTATTAATTACGCAATCCTGTACTGTTTACTATGTTTATTTTTGGACTCAAAAGTTCAAATGGCTCTGAGCACTATGGGACTCAACTGCTGTGGTCATCAGTCCCCTAGAACTTAGAACTACTTAAACCTAACTAACCTAAGGACATCACACACATCCATGCCCGAGGCAGGATTCGAACCTGCGACCGTAGCGGTCGTGCGGTTCCAGACTGTAGCGCCTTTAACCGCTCGGCCGCTCCAGCCGGCTTCTGGACTCATTTATGAAATAATAATCTAAGTTAATAATGTAACGAAAACTAGTAGGAATACATTTGTTAAGAAAAATTGGAAACCCTACCGAATATTGTTATTTCCGCAGAGTGTGACAGTTGTAAGATTCTCTCGGATGTGATCGGACGTATTTTTGTATAAAAGATGCGAACAATGTAATTTCAGCTTTGTCAATGTAAAAAATCAAAATGTTGTGTGATGTACTAAAATGTGAGGAGATCACTGGAAAATATATTAACATAAAAAATTCTGTAACAACAACCTTCCAATTTATTTAGTTCAAACCAACCGTGAGGACCTGACGTTAGATTTTCAGCTTCAAGAATCAGACCCCCAGACAAGAAGAGCTGGAGCCACCTGAATATGAGAAGCTAAGCAAACTTGAAAGCTTGTTGTAAGCTCCGCCATTCTCAGATCTTCATAAAAGACTTTGCTTATTAGTTACTTTGATTAAGCATTGTTTAATGTGGACAATAGATGGAAGAAGGAAGGAGGGGGCAGATTACACAGAAAATTTGGAACTGGGCAACGGGGAATCCTAACATCGTGTATCGGCAACGACTCCATTATGAAATAATCGGCGTTTCGTGCGGTGTAACAGGAACGCGAATCATTAGACCGATACTGTTCCGCTTTAATTTCGATGCGGTCGCATGTATGGAAATTTGTTAGATATGTTGTGCTCAGCTCACTGAATATGAAGGAGAATACTTCTTCTTTGCCGGCCGTGGTGGCCGAGTGGTTCTAGGCGCTACAGTCTGGAACCGCGCGACCGCTACGGTCGCAGGTTCGAATCCTGCCTCGGGCATGGAAGTGTGTGATGTCCTTAGGTTAGTTAGGTTTAAGTAGCTCTAAGTTCTAGGGGACTGATGACCTTAGAAGTTAAGTCCCATAGTGCTCAGAGCCATTTTGAACTTCTTCTTCCAGCAAGACGGGGTAACACGTCGCACGCCTGAGGTTTCTCTTGAACGGATGCATGATCCGTTCACTGAGGAACGAAATGTCAGCAAACACTATACCCACAAAGTTCACCAGATCTAACAACATGTGATTTTTGTGTATGGGACACTTGAAGAGCACGGTATATGAAACAAGGCTACACGCAGTACAGGAACTGAAAGACATCATCAGCCGTGAAGTTGCCGCTATCGTCATCCGAACATTACATCGGCGGTGACTGAATATGCTTAGACGTGCACAGCTGTGTACTGATGTTTCAAGGGGTCACTTTCGACATCTTCTGTAATGCATTTATCGCTGTAAATAAATGGTTACTCCATTTCGACTCTTCGTTTCCGTAATTTCACTGCATGTCCTTCATACTTACATGTGTTTCTTCTATCTGCGCCACCCTTTATAATTTGGCATGTAAATTCTGTAGCGTACATGGACACTGTGTGCAAAACGTGTCACGGAAAGAGGCAGTAAGATTATTTACAAATGATGCTGTCATTTTCTGTCTAGTAAAGTGACTAGGAGATGAAAACTAATTAGATAATGACTTGGACAAGATACCCGCATGGTGTGAAATTGAAAAATGGTGATTGACACTAAGCAATAAATATGTGCGAGGTCCTACACAGAAGTAAATTTAGGTTATACGATAATGCAGACAAATTATCGATTCAACGAAATAGCCGAATATTACAATATTACAAACAAATTCACCTACATCAACCTCTATATCGACAATCTGCAAATCACATTTAAGTGCCTTGAAGAGGGGTTCATCGAACCACCTTCACAATAATTCTCTATTATTCCTATCTCGTACAGCGTGCGGAAAAGACGAACACCTATGTGTTTCCATGCGAACTCTGATTTGGCTTATTTTATCGTGGTGATCGTTTCTCCCTAGGTAGGTCGGCGTGAACAAAATGTTTTCGTATTCGGAGGAGAAATTTGGTGATTCGAATTTCGTGAGACGATTCCACCGCAACGAAAAACGCCTTTGTTTTAAAGATGTCTACCCCAAATCCTGTATCATTTCAGTGACATTATCTTCCCTATTTCGCGATAATCCAAAACGTGGAGCCATTCCTTGAACTTTCTCGATGTACTCCGTCCATCCTATCTGGTAAGGATCTCACATACCGCAGCAGTATTCTAAAAGAGGACGGGAAAGCGTAGTGTAGGCAGTCTCTTTAGTAGATCTGTTACATTTTCTAATTGTCCTGCCAATAAAACGCAGTCTTTGGTTAGCATTCCCCACAACGGTTTCTGTGTGTTCCTTTCAATTTAAGGTGTTCTCAATTATAAGTCTAAGGTATTTAGTTGAATTTAAGGCCTTTAGATTTGACTGATTTATCGCGTAACCGAAGTTTAACGGATTCCCTTTAGAACCCATGTGGATGACCTCATACTTTTAATTATTTAGGGTCGACTGACAATTTTTGCATTTTTGTTTTTAAATTAAGAATCTGTTCTGCACATGATCTACCTTTTCTAAATCCTGCTTGATAATCTCCTATATTAGATCCTGCTTGTTCCTCTATTCTATTTAAAAGTGCTTTAGAAAGTATTTTGTATGTCACTGATAACACGGATATGCCCCTGTAGTTGTTGGTGTCTGTTTTATGGAGAGGGTGGATCAGTGCTTGTTTCCAGTCACCGGGTATGATTCCTTTTGTCCAAATGTCCTTAATTACTTTGTGAATTTTCTGACATGCGGATAAGCCCCCTAGTTTCCACATTTCTGCCACTATCCCATCCTCACCTGGTGCTTTGTTATTCTTCAATGCTTTGATAATCTTTTCTATTTCTTCTACTGTAGGTGGTTCCGACGGTGGATTTTCATGTTGTGATTTTTGAAATTGTAACCTGTCATTAGCCTCCTCACAATTTAATAGATTTTCAAAGTATTCAGATAAGATTTGGCAGTTCTCTTTATTGCTTAAAACCATTTTTCCATTTTTATCTTTAAAATGTAAACTTGGTGACTGGAATCCTGCTAAAACTTCTCTGAAAGTCTTATAGAAGTCTAGTGTTGTTCCTTTTGAAATCAGAATCCATTTCGTCTACTCTGTCTTCGTCATATTTTCTTTTCACTGATCTGATGATTTTTGCTGTCTTTTTCCTTTCTTCTTTAAACTCTTCCCAATATTCGTGTTTCTTGTAACTGTTCCATTTTTTCCATGCCTTTAGTCGATTGTCAATTGCTTCATCACACAGTTCGTTCCACCATCTGTGTTTTGGTATTCTTCGTGGCTGTCCCATTTCTTTAACTGACTCTATCATTGTTTCTTTAATTTCTTTCCAATTATCCATTTTTCTTGTGTTTAGTATATGACAGAATTTGTCCTGCTTTTGCAGGAGAAATTTAGTGTTTACTCTTGGAAATCTTCTTGTTTTGATTTAGGTTTGTTTGGTTGGAACATGGTCTTTATTTCTGTCAGATAATGATCTGAGTCTATGATTAGGCCCATCCTCACTCTGCCATCCAAGATTTCCTTGTAGTTGCGAGTCGTTATTGCCACATAGTCCAACTGATATTCGCCTTGATTTGGATTAGTTGATACCCACGTTTTTTTTCTTTCTTGCAAGTTTCCTGAAACATGTCAACATTAATTTTAGATTAAACTGTCTACAAAAATCTATGAGTCTTTCCCCATTTCTGTTGGTTCTTGCATAATCTGGATAATCTCCAACTACTGATTTAAATTTTATTTCTTTGCCAACTTGTGCATTAAAGTCTCCCACTAAAATTTTGATATGTTCTTTTGGTAATATGGATGTTTTGTGTTAAAGCATTTCCCACAAATCTTCCACTTTGTCAACATTTGTTCTGTTATGTTGGTTAATAGGTGCATGTGCATTTATAATAGTGTAGCGTTTATTGCCTGACCTGAACGTCAGAAATGAAATTCGTTATGATGGGGAGCTAAAAGTAGTTATTGATTCCGTAAGTTGCTGTTTGACCATAAAGAAATGGGACAGCCACGAAGAATACCAAAACACAGATGGTGGAACGAGCTGTGTTATGAAGCAACTATCGACTAAAGGCATGGAAAAATGGAACAGTAATAAGAAACACGAATACTGGGAAGAGTTTGTGTATAGAAACATTAGCATAATTATTAAATACTTTCCACACGAATTTAAAAAAGAATAGACTCTTATCGCATCCGTCAGGAACTGATGTCAGCCGGTACGCTCATCACGGTTCTGTGATATTCCTATTTATCAAAAACAACAACTTCCCCATGCATGATTATTTTACCAAACAAATAATTTCGATTCAGGACAAAATATGCAAATTAGTTACATCAGTATTGTATGCCACCGAATCTGTATTTTGAGACTCCTTCAAAGCAACTATTCTCGCTCAGAATTTAGAGAAGGCGCTACGTGTTTTGTTTAATAACTGATGTCGTGATTTATCTCAAGAACAGATAACAACCAGTTGTCTGCAGTTTAACATCAACGACGTTTCCATAAATTTATAATCACAGATATTGAATGAAATGAATAAAGCAACTAATATTTGCAAGGAAATACTAGTTTGAACTCATTTTTGGAAGTTACTCCATAATAAACAGGAAATATTACAAACACGCTGTATAAGGCTGTGCATCCTCTCAAGTTATGCGACGCTGGTGCGTTTCACACTCACCAAGAGCTTGTAGACTAGCTGTTAAGGACTTATTTCTTTTAAGTACAGACTCACTCCCCCCCGATTTCTACGTTCAAATTAACACATTAGATTTCACAATAATTAATTACGTTATGCATAAGAAGAAAGTGACGTTCATTCCTCACACTTAAAATCGATTTTATTTCAGAAATATAATGATAGTGATTACTTACCCGAGTATCTTAAATCTAACAACGTGAAATTTTAAGGTAGACTAAAAAATTTCCTTCAGGCACCTCCTTCTATTCTATAGAAGAAATTATTTTAGAAGCTGGTGTCTTACTTATAGTACAAAAGTATTACAGTATCACTGAAGTTTGTAAACTAAATATTTTTATCTGTTACAGGAATCCATATCCAAATGATCAAGATATTAACACAATTAATCACAGATTAAGTTAATAGACTCTAACATAACTAATTGCCCTTCATTTTGAGACAACGTGCAAGTGACCAGTGAACCCACTGCGGAAAATGGCCATTGACAACATATTCTTCCCCTATGTTGTGATACTCTTATCTGCAGCACTTCTCTGAAGAATACTTAATAGATGCAAATTATAAAAGTACTACATTGAAGCACCAAAGAAACTGGTAAGGGCATGCGTATTCGAATACATAGATATGTAAACAGGCAGAATACAGCGCTGCGTTCGGCAACAAGTGTCTGGAGCACGATTACTGCTGCGACATTGGTGGGTTATAAAGATTTGAGTGAGTCTGAACGTAACGCTATAGTCGGCGCACGAGCGATGGGACACAGCATATCCGAGTCTAATCAATGCCCTTACTACTTAAATCGATTTTGCTGAAAGTCTTAAGTTACATGAAATCAGCCTATTAAAATCTCTTGTGGAGCCCTTCTTCTTAATATTCAGCGGCTGGCTTGCTAGAAAAGATCTTCACATACGTTATTATTATTAAGCGCTGCATTCAGTTGGGAAAAAATCGATCGTTTTGAACACTTCGTTCAGTTTACGACAGATCTAAAATTTCAGATGTGGACGAAGCCTTTTTGGACGATTTCAATAAAACTCAGAGATTGCAGGCTCTCTTCGTCACAGCTGAAACTTCCCAATTAATTACAGGCCCCAGACAATCATCAACAATTCAGACAGAGAACGCATTCGTCATTCACTCTAAAATGAAATGGTCACAAACCTTATTTCTGAGGAAAATTGTATATTGAATCCATTTCCGTACATGTTCCGTTTCCGTGGATTTTTAGTCTCATGAAATTTACTTTTACAAGTCCTTCTTTCTCTTTGTCTACCCCGCTAGCGGCACAAACTTTCCTGCCTCGCTTTATCGCGAAGAAGAGTAAATAAATTTCCTTTTGCAATACGAAAATCTTCCAACCGATACTTTCCGAAGCTGTTCCTTTCTCTCTTTTTCTATCTCTCTTTCTATAACTATAATTACCATGGAGCATACACCTGTGTACCTCTGTTGTTCGAAAGAATAAACGTACTCGAAAAATACCTTGGCGTCGACGAACTGTTGGCGCATATATTACTAGAAAATCTGCTCAGATACTTTTCATACGTAAATAAATGTGGATGATTTGATTGACCATTATTAATTATTGCGTGGTAGAGGGTAATTTTCCGTGGGGAGATTACACGAGGTAGCGATAAAGTGGAGATTTTCCCATACGACCATTTCACGAGTGTACCGTGAATGTCAGGAATCCGGTAAAACATCAAACCTCAGACATCGCTGTGTCCGGAAAAAGATCCTGCAAGAACGGGACCAACGACGACTGAAGAGAATCGTTCAACGTGGCGGAAGTGCAACCCTTCCGCAGATTGTTGCAGATTTCAATGCGAGGCCATCAACAAGTGTCAGTGTGCGAACCATTCAACGAAACATCATCGATGGACTGATGGAGCCGAAGGCCCACATGTCTACCCTTGATGACTGCACGACACAAAGCTTTACGACTCGCCTGGTACCGTCAACACTGACTTTGGACTGTTGATGACTAGAAACATGTTGCCTGGTCAGATGAGGCTCGTTTCATCTTGTATCGAGCGGATTGACGCGTACGGGTATGGAGACAATCTCATGAATCCATTTAACCTGCATGTCAGCAGAGGACTGTTCAAGATCGTGGAGGCTCTGTAACGGTGTGGAGCGTGTGCAGTTGGTGAGATATGGGACCCCTGACACGTACGACTCTGGCAGTTGACACGTACGTAGGCATCCTGCCAGATCACCTGCATTCATTTATGTCCATTGTGGATTACGACGGACTTAGGCATTTCATCAGGGTAATGCCACACCCCACACGTCCCGAATCGCTATAGAGTGGCTGCAGGAATACTCTTTTAAACACTTCCGCTGGCCACAAAGTCCGAGACTTGGTCATAATTGAGCATATCTGGGATGCCTTCCAAAGTGCTGTTCAGAAGAGATCCCACCTTTGGTACTCTTACGGATTTATGTACAGCCCTGCAGTATTCATGGTGGCAGTTCCCTCCAGCACTACTTCAGACATTAATCGAGTCGTGTTGCGGCATTTCTGCGTGCTCCCGGGGCCCTACGCGATATTAGGCAGGTGTACCAATTTCTTTGATCCTTCAGTATATTTACTAGTAAACATTGTCACACAAACACCAATTTGTGAATGTCACAACAACCACTTTCATAATACATCCCTTGAAGTACACTAAGTGATCGTCGTGAATTTGTTAGTGAATACGTAACATTTCGGCTAAAATAAATCACCGTTTTCTATTCCTTTGCAATATAATATCGTGTTTTATTAAGTTAGTCTTGCGCTTAATAATGTTTGATCTATGCTACTTCATTTTGATACTGGTCCTCCATTCTAACGATTTAACTGAATGATATAAAATAATAATAATGAAAATGATAATAATGATGATAATAATAATTACACTGGCAATAATAACAGTAATGACAAAGATCCATGGATACAAAAGTTTCAAGAAATTTGATGGGCTTACAGGACTAATAGCCGAGTGACATATTTGGCCAGTTACACGTCACTATGCTACATTGATTCCGTCTAAAAATATCTCTGTGTTCTTGACTGTGCTGGGAGAATGGACACATGGAACCAAGTGAAAGTATTTTCTCTTGTGTGAGATAGCTCAGGCGAATCAGTGTGGTGCATGGGAGGGCTGATCGCTTAGGAACACATGGCTCTTTCCCTAAGATTCTTAAGGATGCAAAACAATAAGAACTCACAGGATGCCTGCAACCATTCTTGTTTTTCGGCAGGGCACAGCGTGCCCTCTTAAGTCACGTAGTTCTGTTGGCTCCCGGAAGCGTTTGCAATCATAACGAATCTGCTCGTCTTGCAGAGCACTGAAATGTGCGACTCCACAAATTTGAGCTTCCACCGCGTGAGAACTTACTGTATTCTGGGACCTCCAGCAATTCTCCACCTCTATTTTTGGTGCGCGGCGAGATAGCAATCGATGTGCCAACATTCAGACAACTAAGGAATAGACAATGGACGCTATGCAAATATTTTAGCTTGGGTTATCAGGCTGTTAATTGTGACAGACTCTCCCCTCGAAGACTTCATGTTCTGGAGCAGAGGAAGGTGGTCGCAGAGAGTGCAGATAGCGCCACGTGTGTCTGCGAGGTCCGATTTCCGATCGCCGAGACGCTGGTCTGCAGGCTTGAACGGGTTGACTGTTCCAGCAAGCGTCGGAACGTCTGTCGCAGCAGCGCTGTCCTTTTACTTCCGAGCTACTCGCAACTTGCCTGTCCATTAAATTCCGATTTAGTATCCAACAGTTCCCTTTAATTTGATTTGTGAGCTGCACAGACCTACCGCAAGGCAATCTGCACTCCCGCTAGCAATCTTCCTTGTTATTAGTTTCAACTGCTCATAAATAAGTGGGGTATTCCAGAATGAGATTTTCACTCTGCAGCGGAGTGTGCGCTGATATGAAACTCCCTCGCAGATTAAAACTGTGTGCCGGACCGAGACACGAAATCGGGACCTTTGCCTTTCGCGGGCAAGTGCTCTACCAACTGAGCTATCCAAGCACGACTCACGACCCGACCTCACAGCTTCAATTTCGCCAGTACCTCGTCTCCTACCTTGTGCAAGGCTCGCTGGAGTGTTTCTGTAAAGTTTGGAAGGTTGGAGACGAGCTACTGGCAGAAGTAGAGTAGCTGTGAGGACGGGGCGTGAGTCGAGCATGGATAGCTCAGTTGGTAGAGCACTTGCCCGCGAAAGGCAAAGGTCTCGAGTTCGAGTCTCGGTCCGGCACACAGTTTTAATCTGCCACGGAGTTTCAACTGGGGTATTATGTATAGTAATTTGTGTGTTACTCAAATAATCTCAATCAATAGTCTGGTCTGCTAAAACGATCTTCTTTGTGACAAGTCTTTATTAATAAATTTTAACGGTGTTGCACACCCATGATAATGATACTTTCAGTATTTCGTGGGTAGTTAAGATGCCACGATTTTTAGTTTCCAGCTAGCTTTTTCTTACTATACCATTCTTACAAGTAGTTCTATTTTCGTTCCACACAATTTCGGGTGAACTGCCGGATGTTTGCAAATTCCTGCCACAATATATCGGATCAGAGTCTTCTGGCCATCTTCTGGCGGAAACTCTCTGAGCTCTGGGGTCTTAAATACCAGAGCTCAGGGAGTTTTCGCCAGTATCACCTGAAGATGGCCAAAAGACTCTGCACCGAAATATTGTGGCAGGAAGTTGCAAACATCTCGCAGTTCGCCCTAAATTTTGTGGAACATCAGTTCTATTTTTTATAAGTATTGCCCACATTAGATTATATTGTATATTCTGAATGAACGAAATGAACTACATTAATTAAAAGTGATAACGTATATCGCTCAGCTTCATGACTCAGAACAGGCGACAGTTCATTATGGAAAATTTTATAAATATGTTGTCACATTTGTTTATTTTAATCTGTGCTGTGATAGTGCTGGCGACCCCTTGAAAGGAACCCCCACGGATATCAATTTGTGGAATTTTTAGTGAAACAATTTAATTGTTTTACTATGTATGAATGATTTTTCAACGAGGAAAGCTCTTTTCTTATTTTTTTTTTCCAAGGCGTTAAATCGGTGGCACTGGCAGATTTTACGATCGCTGGCTAAACACAGAATGTCTCATTGTAAAATAAAAATATAAAACCAATGTAATAAGAGTTTATAAAGGAGAGAATGCTATCATTTCAGGAGAATTTTACGAAAGCAGATGCAAGGTCAAGAACAGACCCAATGATATGGCTCCAAAAATTTAAAAAATATTATAAAATTTTTAATGACCACAAAAGAGGTGCTACAGTCAAAGACATTTTTTTTCTATTTTAAGGTCAACAATGGCAGGTCAGAAGAAACGGCTAACACCGGACAAACTTAGTCCGAAGCTAGAAAGCAAGCTCATAGCCAAAAAAAAAAAAAAAAAAATGAATGAAACATAGACACAATTGTAAAACATCCAAAGTTTCTAAGTACTATGTGTAGTCTTACATTGTGGCATTCACATAAAAATAGCCGACTGAGCTGACACAGAGGATAAGATACTGAACTCGCATTACAGAGTCGGTGACTCAGATTCCTGTACAGCCATCTAGACTCAGGCTTTCCGTGAGTTCCCGAAGTTGCTTAACTTAATTCTGGGCCGGCCATAGTGGCCGAGCGGTTCTAGGCGCTACAGTTTGGTACCGCGCGACCGCTACGGTCGCAGGTTCGAATCCTGCCACGGGCATGGATGTGTGTGGTGTCCTTAGGTTAGTTAGGTTTAAGTAGTTCTAAGTTGTAGGGGACTGATGACCTCAGAAGTTAACTCCGATAGTGATCAGAGCCATGTGAACCATTTTTTAATTCTGGACTGATCCTTGTGAATGAGCATGGCCCAGTTCCTTCCCCAGTCCTACTTTGTGCTCCGTCACTAATGTTCCCACCGTATGTAGGACACGGAACTCATAGCTCCTTCCTTCTTTCTTCGCATAAAGTTAACTATAATAGCAGTTTCTTTAGCTGGTGAAGTGTCGGGAGCACATTATCTGCAGTTAAGCATCACAGGTGCCTCATATGATATTACGGAAAAGAGTGAAATATCGCAATCTCCTCATAGGTGCTTGGTCAGCACAGTCACATCTGTTTGTATGACAGTGGGTAGCCAGTTGGTGGCCGCTGAATGTCATAAAATTTTCCGCGGACAGACGGGGACAATCTTTATTGTTGCGAGCATTGATTCATCGGTCCCTCCAGAACGTCGGCCCGCACTTCAACGTTATTCTGTTCCTGCGCCTTTGGTGTCACACAGAGAACGACCGCAGTACTTTAAATATTACTGGACGTCAGGTGAGATTCATTTCTGTCGTAAACGCACCAGTCGATTTAACGGTAAAGTTCACTCGCAACAGTGCCCATATCATTGATCTGTTAGTTTCCTAAAATGACGGTGCGAACCCTGGAATGTTTCCATGAATGTGATAACGGCTTGGAAGGCTACGCGCTCATACAAATTCGTTTGTCGGGTTTTCCTGGAGAGGAATCTGCCGATGCTCACAGCTGGAGCCAAGCTGGCGATCATCAGACGTTCACGGCTGCAGGTTTTTGTCAATTCTTTTACAGCCACGCTTGCCTTCCGCTCATTGGTAGGAAGAGTACCGCGGTCGGCAGCTGCTGGCCCCCGGCAAAGCGACAGCCTGTGTACTGCCCCGAGCGGCTCACTCCCCTACATCGGCGCTTGGTTAACCACGCAGAGGGGTGTGGCGGTTGCCTATCCTGAAGCGTGAGACGATGCGTCACAAGCGCGGTGATACCACCGTGTAGATGCATACGGACTGTTATATCCTAGCCAGTGGTGCCGGCCGGGCCCGCTGCCAAAAGGTTGTCAGCATCAAAGTCCGGACGCCGTCCGCATAAGCAGCGCCAGCGATACAGGAAATCGCCGCAAGTCTGCGCGCGCCACCGCTGGCTTCTGGCTTCTTAAGCGCTGGAGTCGCGAGCGCCAGGACAGTTCTGTGTTCGCCGCTCAGTGGTATGCTCGCCACCGATTTGTGTACTTGCTAGCCCGTTGTGTGTTCATCGCAGCAGAGTTGATGTTTGTCGTTAGCCGACGCTGACCTAGCCGCTCCGACTCGATCTAGACAGATTTCTGTAGACACGGAGTTCACTACTGTGTTTCTGTATCTTCGTTAATAAAGATAAGTACCGACTGTTATTTAATCAGAGTGTTTGGGTTTTCATCTTTCTGTTCACTGTTCCAGCGGACCGGTCGGCCCGCTATTAAAAGTGTGGCGGTGACTTCGTAAGCCGTTTCTACAGCGAAGTGTTTGTCGTGGCATCACCGCCATAAAACGGACAAATGACATCCTATGTCCAAAGGCTGTATTTCACTTTTAAAAATCATGCGCTAGATTAAACTATGCAATAATAAATTTTTCCCTACGGAATGCTGTACCAGGAGAACTTGAAACACTTTATCAGCCTGCTAATTCTTATCTATAGAGCAAAGACCCGAGATTAACTAACGCTTCCAAAAACTACGTATAGTGCCAGACAATGAATGTTGTGTTTCAAATTAGTATCCACTAAAATGGTGCAGATCAATGGAGAATAACCTAGACGTTCCGATATATACGAGCGTCAATTAAACCACTCTCACAAATAAGTCCCTCCCATTCGTACACCGTATCTACATCTACATTTATACTCCGCAAGCCACCCAACGGTGTGTGGCGGAGGGCACTTAACGTGCCACTGTCATCGCCTCCCTTTCCTGTTCCAGTCGCGTATGGTTCGCGGGAAGAACGACTGTCGGAAAGCCTCCGTGCGCGCTCGAATCTCTCTAATTTTACATTCGTGATCTCCTCGGGAGGTATAAGTAGGGGGAAGCAATATATTCGATACCTCATCCAGAAACGCACCCTCTCGAAACCGGGACAGCAAGCTACACCGCGATGCAGAGCGCCTCTCTTGCAGAGTCTGCCACTTGAGTTTGCTAAACATCTCCGTAACGCTATCACGTTTACCAAATAACCCTGTGACGAAACGTGCCTCTCTTCTATGGATCTTCTCTATCTCCTCCGTCAACCCGACCTGGTACGGATCCCTCACTGATGAGCAATACTCAACTATAGGTCGAACGAGTGTTTTGTAAGCCACCTCCTTTGTTGATGGACTACATTTTGTAAGGACTCTCCCAATGAATCTCAACCTGGTACCCGCCATACCAACAATTAATTTCATATGATCATTCCACTTCAAATCGTTCCGCACGTATACTCCCTGACATTTTACAGAAGTAACTGCCGCCAGTGTTTGTTCCGCTATCATATAATCATACAATAAAGGATCCTTCTTTCTATGTATTCGCAATACATTACATTTGTCTATGTTAAGGGTCAGATGCCACTCCCTGCCCCAAGTGCCTGTCCGCTGCAGATCTTCCTGCATTTCGCTGCAATTTTCAAATGCTGCAACTTCTCTCTATACAACAGCATCATCCGCGAAAAGCCACATGGTAGTTCCGACAATATCTATTAGGTCATTTATATATACTGTGAAAAGCAATGGTCCCATAACACTCCCCTGTGGCACGCCAGAGATTACTTTAATGTCTGTAGACGTCTCTCCATTGAGAAAAACATGCTGTTAGCTAAAAACTCTTCAGTCCAGCCACACAGCTGGTCTGATATTCCGTAGGCTGTTACTTTGTTTATCAGGCGACAGTGCGGAAACAGTTTCCCTAGAAACGACGTTAAAATTATCGGACGTCACGCTGTGCTCTCCTTGTTCCTTAAGTGTCGAAATCCTGCGGATGTCCCTTTTATTTATAAACACACGAGCGTGGGACGATCATTCTCTCCTCTTTGCTGGGGACACCAGGGTACTCTGAACGGCGGGTGTTGGGAATGGCGAGGGGTAGGTGCGGAGGGAGGGCTGAGTATTGAAGTGCGGAATAGTCGAAGGCTGTGGTTGAATCTCAGCAATGACCGAGATGGCGGAGTTGTTAACATATTCGACTCTCATTCTGAAGGACGACGGTTCAAATCCGCATCCAGCCATCCTGATTAGGTTTGCCGTAATTTCACTAATTCGCCTTAGGAAGTGCACAGTTGATTTCCATCCCCGTCCTCTAGTACGTGAGAGTTTGTATTCTGTCTCTGATGGCCTCGATGTCTACGGAACGGTAACCCTATTATTCTTTCCTTCCCTCGAATCTTTGCATGGGCACACTTGGTCCTCCTCGTCTGTTATGATATTGACTTTTGGCCGGGCTGTCGGCATACAGCTGCTGACAATGGATTCGGCACCCAACTTACTTGATGATATTCTTTCCTATTGAGATTATTTTTGTGTGTCTCCATTTCTATAGAGACCTTTATTATGCTTTGCCAATAGCCAGTGGTTCGGCACAGCAATTACGTGTTCTTAAAATCAAAACGTGTCTTCTTCATTTAGGCTGCGTTGTGCCACTGCTGATTTCTCAGAGTGTGTCAGATGTTGTAATGGAATAGAGAAAATGAATAAGGATACGACCAGTTATAGAGTTAGGGGCTGTAAATGGTGTAAGAGTACAAACCAGAGCGAAAAGCATCCAGTCAATGTTGGCGAGGTTTCAAGAGGCACAGTATACCGGGTCCGGCAAACAGACCTCCCGTATTGGTGGGGTTAGTGATGTGGAGGGGGTATTGATCGATAGCGTTATGATTGCCATTTTCAATAGGAGTGATGGCTTGGCTAGGGGATCATTGTGCTATTGTTGTGGTCAAGCATATTTATGGCGGTGTTTCTGAGATTACTTCAGCAGCCGCTCGCAGTGGCCGCGCGGTTTGAGTCACCACGTCACGGACTGCGCCACCCCCCCCCCCCCCCCCCGCCGGAGGGGCATGGGTATGTGTGTTGTTCTTAGCAGAAGTTGGGTTAAGTAGTGTGTAAGTCTTGCAACCGATGACCTTAGCAGTTTGATGCCTTGGGAATTCACAGACACACACCCACCCACACACACACACACACTACTCTGCAACCGTTTCGTACTCGGTTCGAACATCACCGAAATGATACTGTTTCTGAGAGGAAAACTGTTCCAGTTTGAGTACCATACTTTAGAGTACCAGGTTCTGCACTGAAAAGAAAATCTACTGGCCGACCTAGGACTGTAAGGTCGGAAAACACGGCGAGATTGAGATGGTCTGTGCAGAAATCTCCAAAGCGTTTAGCACTTAGATATGCAGCTGCCCTGGAATAGTCTGACAGGAGTGTGAGATCTTCATATTCACTCATCCTAAATGATAGTTAACCAAGAAGTACGTGAAAGAGATTTTGAGAGTCGAAGAACTGCCTCAGAAAATTCTTCAGAGCATAATCGCTGGCGCAATTTTGATCTCTTCTGATCATACTATCTTCCATTGTCATTTACTGTAAACAACAAAATTTCCGCTGAACCTTCGGGAATACACTTCTCAACCATCATGCCACATCTTGGTGCGCCGTTGTTCAATTTAGTGTGGGGTTCGTGTAACGATAATGGTTTATTTAAATCGCCAGTGTCACAGGATAGACACATTGGTCCGATCTAAGCTAAACTAGTTTGTTGGGGACCGCGAAGAGAGAGACAGGTCTGGTTCCAAGAGGATGAAGCCGCAGCTCACACTTCCCTTCATTTTTTACAGATTTTGAGAGATTTTGTTCGTCCTCTATTAAAATCTTTCATTTGCTAACTATCCCTATCAGTAGTTAGTGCCTTCCGTAGTTTGAATCTTTTATTTAGCTGGCAGTTGTGGTGCTCGCTGTATTGCAGTAGTTCGAGTAATGAAGATTTTTGTGAGGTAAGTGATTTGTGAAAGGTATAGGTTAATGTTAGTCAGGACCATTCTTTTGTAGGGATTTTTGAAAGTCAGATTGCGTTGCGCTAAAAATATTGTTTGTCACTTTAGTGAATGTTTGAGTACGTTCAGTTTTGCTCAGCAGTTTGAAAAGCATATAATGTAAGAGATTTATCAGCACAGTAATTCTAAAATTGTTCTAAGGGGACGTTTCATATGTCGACCCTTAGCCGAGAATACCTCACTGGAATCCTCAGATTTCTCTTGTACTTTGGGTAATTAGTGTAGCTATTGTTTATTGCTAGTGCGCAATTGTAGAGAGAATTTCGTTTGTAGTTGTAGTTTTTCATTGTTGTACAGTAAAACAGTTGTGTCATTCATGTAGATTTGCACCACGTATTTCGCTGCTGCGTTTGTAATTAACTAGATATTATTTTGAGTGCTATGTTAATGTTCTTCAAATTGTGCTTTTATTGTTATCGTGTGAAATACTTGATAATTATGGCGTGTGAAAAACGTAACACTAGGCTCCAAAGTAAATTGAGAGATGATAGTGACGACGAGCGTAGCTTATCAGCACCACCGTGTAATGAATTAACAGACATTCAAAGTAGTAATGTGGTAATTGCGCATAAGGAAATGGAGCAGGCAAATATTGGTGTAGACAGTGAAACAATTGATGAACAGGGAAGCATTGTCGTTCTAACGGTCGTCAACAGCTCGCTTAAGGAATCAAAAATCACAGGACACAATCTTGCAAACACTGTAGATTCAGGTTTTCCGTCCTCACCGTTTCCTCAAATTAGTCAAGACACATTTTCTGCTTTTCAAAATGCTAATATTGCCGGTTCAAATGCACTGCCGAATAGCACTGAGGAACATGTTTCAGACACAAGTGCATTGATATTACAGTTAATGCAACAAATAGGACAAAGGCTACAAAAGTTAGACACCACGCTTGAACAAACTCGTGAAGGTTTAAGTTCCGAGTTACTTAAAATCGAATCGAAATGTCAGAAAGTCTGTAATGACGTAAAAACACAAAATTGTGAGCATTTCCAACCTATTTTTTCGCCTCATGAAAATGCATTACAGAATCACTAAGCAGCCATAAAGGAACTCCAAACTATTGTTCATGAAAATCACGACACCTTGCAAGCTTAAATAGACTCAGTTGCATCTACCGATTCGGTTACGCAACTTGCAAAAATTCAGGAAAACTTAAAGGACACAGTAGATACGATTTCAACACAAATGGACACTCTAAAACTTGGTTCAGAAAAACACACTGAGGAAATCAGTTTACTATCGGAGAAAGCAGCCGAACTCTCGGATCAGTTCACTAACTTATCTACAAAGGTAGATGACGATCTGAATGACACAATATCTGTAACCTTCACTGACACAGAAGAGTATTAACAATTAGAAAATTCAAATAAAATCAAAATCAAATCAATACATAGTACAAAAGAGACCGGGAAGTACAAGATCAGTTGACACAGGTAATACAAGAATTACATATTTCAGAGGACACTCGCGCTCCAATACTGGAAGAGGGACATAGAAATACGGAACAGCCACAAAATAATAAATCAGGGCACTTCGGAAATTATGAAATAAATTGGCAAGGTATACCGAATTTTGAGATGGAACCGCCGAAACGACGTAACAATGACCGATATGCGACTCGCCGACTTGATGATTTTGACTATAAGCTGTTTATTACTACACGTAAATTAAAAACATTTAAGAATTCTGGCAACGACATTCATCCACAAGCATGGCTTCATCAATTCTCTCATTGTTTTCCTCCCAACTGGTCATTGGAGCACAGGTTAGAATTTATGTGTGGCTATTTAGATAATGAACCAGCTGTAAGGATGCGATCGGTCATTCACGATTGTCACAGTGAAGAAGAACTTTATCCTGCCTTCCTCTCAGCATATTGGTCTCAAGCTACACAAGACCGAGTAAAACATTGCATCTTAATGATGAAACATTTCGAACAATCTGAATTTTCCGGTCTTGTGAAATATTTTGAAGACATGTTGCATAAGAATCAGTATCTTTCAAACCCATAGAACCCCTCAGAACTCATCCGCATTTGCTTAATCAAATTGCCTGAACATTTACGACATATTATTTTGGCAGGACGTTGCAAAGACGACATTGAAGCTTTTCAGGAACTGTTACAAGAATTGGAAACCGACACTGTCAATCGCGAGACGCGAAAACAGGAACACAACAATAACAGGTCAGACCCATCACAATTCCGCGATGACAGAAATAATAACTGGACATGACAAGACTATTCTTACAACGCAAATCGTGACCAAAACTGACACCACATGTATGACAACCGTTGAGAGAGTAGTAATAATTACAGGGAAAGATCACCTCTCCCCAGTAATTACTATGACAGAGACAATCAGAGAAACAGACAATATCGGAACCAAAATAATTATTATCAAGGGAGACCGAAAAACTTCAGATGCAACGGTCCACTGCGCAGTTACGATTCCGGGGGAAATTCTCCACCACATGACTGACAAACAAGAAACTATGGAAACTACCGACATAACGACAGAACTGAATTTCATCAGAACTGGCGGGATTCAAACAGGGTAGGGTCCTCTCGACAAAGTGAATTTGTAGAAATTAGATCTCCAAGTCCCAATAACGACGCACACCAACAAAGAGACAGTGGGCAATGACTCACATCGCTGGCAGCCACAAAACGTAATTATGAAGCTGATGACGTAGCTGCTGTGGCTAGTAATTATGTAAAAAATGGAAGACATTAGGGACATCTTACTCCAGGAACACGACATAAAACAGAACAACATTGCATATCCTGTAATTCACATTACAGTAAATTACGTAAATTTTACGGCAGTACTTGACTCTGGCAGTCCCATTTCAGTAATTAGTGAAACAGCCTTTAGCAAATGCTACAAATTGAATGATTGCCCCACACTTCCGTTACGTAAGATTAAATTACATGGTGCAATCTTTGGAGAAATTGTAGATGTACGCCAACAAACCAACTTAGAATTCTTTTACCAAAGCCACAGTTTCTTTATGAACTTCCTTATCGTTCCATTATTGTCAACTGAAATTATATATGGTGCAGACTTTTTGAATGAATATAAAGCAATCTTAATCTTCCACGATGCTGAAATAAGTTTAGAGAAAGATTGTAAGTCAATAGCTTTGAAATTTGTAGATTGGCTCTCAAACCATGACGAGGAAATTAATCAGCTTTATCTCCTGTTAGACAAAAGTTCGGAATTTTCGATGGAACTTGACACAACAATCACTCTGCAAGTATTGACAGGGATGATACCAACAGCGTATTTGATACTAATGAGCTAACTCAGAATAAAATTCAAACAATTGAGAATTGTAATGATACTGATAGGCAGGACCTTATTGAGATATTACAACCACATTCCACAGTTTTTACTCACAAAACAGGAAGAATCAAGGGATTTCAATACCAATTTCTTGTTCGTGAGCATACTAATTTTTGTGTTAGACCATACGTAATTCCGGCACATTATAGGGACCGAGGGCATTATTGAGCCTGCAGTAAGCTCATACAACAATCCATTACATGTTGTTGAGAAGAAAAATGGATCGATCAGGCTTGTCTTAGATTCAAGACAAATCAATACTATCATCATTCCTGAAACAGACAGGCCGCAAACGTTGGAAGAACTTCTTCAAAATTTTAGTGGTGTAAAAGTGTTGTCTTCCATTGATCTCAGATCCAGCTTTTATCAGATCGAACTTCATCCAGAATATAGAAAATACACAGCTTTTCTTTGTTTCGCCGTTTGTTATCAATTTCGGAAACTTCCTTTTGATTTGAAAATTTCTTCGGCAGCATTCAATCGCGGGCTAAATTCCATATTACCTGAGATCTTAAAACGTCACATTACCTTCTATGTGGACGATATTCTGATAGCAGAAGCCTCATGGGAGCAACATAATCGCATCCTCAACAGTGTGTTACGTATTTTTGCAGAATCTGGAATTACAGTTAACTTGGAAAAGTATGAATTCGGTAGGACAAAGGTGAAGTTTTTGGGACACATTATTTCTTCTGTAGGCATTCAGCCGGTTCCTGAAAAGTTAGAAGCAATCAGAGCCATTACAGTTCCATCCACAAAAAAACAAGTCCGTAGTTTTCTAGGTCTCGTAAATTTTTACCGTCGTTTTCTGAATATGCTAATTCTAGTTACACCAAAACTTTGTTCTCTCACTGGAAAAAATACTATTTGGAACTGGGACGAGCAGGCACAGTTGGAATTCAGTTCTTTGAAAGAAGCGCTACTTAATGCGCCAATACTAGCTCATCCAGATCTGTCACAAGATTTCTACCTTAGCACGGATTCTTCTAAAGTCGGTCTTGTGCACATTTATTTCAAGAAGCCATAGAAAATGACACTACTGTTCAGAAAACCATTGCTTTTGCTAGCCGAGTGCAAATAAAATCTGAAAAAAATTATTCCGTTACTTTAGCTAATGTTTGGGCATTTAACAAATGCAGTTTCTGGTAAGCACGTAAGAGTATACACTGATCATCGTGCATTACGATTTCTTTTGTCTTCAAAATTACATCAAGACAGGTTAAAACGTTGGGCATTGTTTCTGCAAGAATTACACTTCACAATAGTCTACATTCCCGGCAAGGAGAACATTGTTGCGGACGCACTGTCACGCGCACCGGCTGGGCTTGAGAAAAGTAACACAGAAGGCAACCTCGAGAAAAATTTTATTCTTTACATTCAGAAAGTTGCCTTTGGAAACTTCATCACCGCATCTGTAAAAGACATTTCTCATGAACAAGATAAAGATCCGATTTGGAAAGATATCAAAAGCAAATGGCTTGAAAAGACACACACACACAGATTCGGCATTATTATCTGGTTAGAAACAACATACTCTTCAAACGCTGCACTGTTGATGACAAGCTATGGGTACTTTGCATTCCAGACAATTTTGTTAGTAAGCTCATCTGGTACATTTATTTCAGCTACGCACATTTTGGTCCACGAAAATGTTATCATATTCTTTGGACGACTTGTTATTTTAACAATATGGAAAAGAGAATTCGAAGAGTCTTCTCTATTTGTAAACTTTGTCAAAAAGCTAAACCATCTACTATCTCACATCGTGCTCCGTTGTTTCCTATCATTCCTGCTTAATTTTCTGCTGTTGATCTCTTGGAACCCCTTGTCCGAACATCGAATGGATTATCGTACGTTCTAGTAGCTGTTGAACTTACTTCAAAATTTGTTTCTTTCACACCGTTACGGAAGGCCACTGGACGGTCTGTATACAACGCCTTTGTTAAAATTTTCTTACGTGAAGTTGGACACGTTAGTGAAGTCATTTCAGATAATGGACCGCAATTCAGGTCTGCTGTTTGGTCGCGCATGCTTCGGAATCATAAAATCAAACCTGTTTTTATTTCATTGTACTCACCACATTGTAACCTGTCGGAACGTATTATGAAAGAAATCAATAAGCTTTGCAGACTTTATTGTCACAGAAGTATCAGCATAGGAACAGATATTTACACATATTTCAAAATGTGCTCAATGCAATGCCTTATGACTCCACTGCTTTACCACGTATTCTTGTACTGAAGAATGAAGAGCCTCCGAACAGAATCAGAGAGCTTGTACGTTTTCAAAATACAAGTAAACTTAGACGCACACACATAATTGATTTGGCTATTAAAAATATAAATTCTGCAGCAGACAAAAGGAGAAAACTACACGGTAAAGCAAATTAATGAAATTATATATTGGTCAGAAAGTTCTCATTAAAGCTCATTCATTGTCACATAAAAAGAAACACTAGAGTCACAAATTCTTTCTGATTTACAATGGGCGTTACAGAATCCGACGTATACCACAAGATAATTGCGCTGAAGTTGAAACTCTGCGTACTAGGAAGAGTAAAGTATTGCACCACATTTCACATGTAAAACCGTTTATTGAGAGATAATCTGATTTTTAAGTTAGTCCTTGATATAAAATTTTTCGCTTTACATCATTAGTACGCTTTGTCACACTTAGAAACTGTTAACATGGAACAATGTTTTGAAGTTAACTATCCAGTCCAGAACCTAGGGAACATATTTAGACAGTAATAACGAATGCATTGTTATAGTGAACAGGCGACACAGTGTTATTATGTGTGTACATTCTTGCTTGATAGTTGCACGATTACGAATCAACTATAAGGCTTACATACTTAAAACATATATTGGTGCTGCTAATGAGATTTTAATGCTACATTTTGGTTCACTTGAAAATACATTCTGGATTTAAAGTGCTTTCTGAGAGATACCAGATGACACAGTGGTTAGTTTATTTGACAGCTACTCGAAGATATCACAGCGCTACTAATGAAGGACATAATTTATATTATTGCTTTTCCGCTGTATCTGTATTACATCTGCACATTTTTTCTGAATTCTTCTGGAAAGTAATACATGTTTTAGTAGTAACTTTGTGGTATAGCTACAGTGACACAGCCTTTTCCGTAGCACAACAATACGTTACAGTACAGTACTTTCTTCATCACGGCAATAAGCGTAATAACTACGATATCTATACGCAAAGCATTTCACTTTTGTTTATGATGAGGTAAGTACATTGACTTCTGCAGAAATTTGCTTACGGAGGACGATAACTACGAAACATCCACAGAATTATCTTAAACAAGACGCACATTTAGCGTTACAGGACACGTATTTGAGTGATTAATTTTGTAATCAAAACATTTATTTTTTTAAGATTTTTGAATTACAAGGATACAAAGGTTTTCCATGATACATTTCATTCCATTGCTGTTATCTGTAACACCTGAGGGGATAATTACATTAATCCTCAGGTGGTACACGCCTAATTTGTCTGATATTTACTGAAATGCTTAATGAAATGATGAGAAACATTTTACGTCTATTGTCTTCCTAGTTGAGAGATTTTTTACAGCCTTAGGAGATGCCATATAGCTAGTGAATGACGTTTCATGCCTTGGTTTATGTATATATTTGCCTATTTTTTTAATATGTAGTTTATAGTTACACTACAGCATTTTTTTTAAATAAAATGTAATAGATGTACTTATGTCACTATTTTATGCCTACAGATCCATTAAATAATAATTATATAATCTAATTTCTTTTAAAAAAAGGGAGGAGCTCAAATATACATTTCCCTTCACAGGAATTGTATACATCATTTTTCAACAATTTGGTAACATTTTTGTCACAGTAAGTTTTTTGATGCATCACTCTTGTGTTAAGATCTGACTTTGGTATTAGACATTTCCCATCTTTACTATATTTTTTCTGCTTGAGCTTTATCGTGTTTAGGTATAAGTAATTGCATTTGCTGCTGCCATTTGCCAGCATAGTTCTACTGAATTTACATTGTATTAAGACAGTTCTACTACTGATTTATTTTTCCTGTTGCTGCACATTGGCTCATATTAGATGTAATGTTGCATTTGCTTTGCTAATTTAGATATACTACTGCTTGCTTTGCCAATTTGCATTTATTTGTCATTGCTGTTTGTGTTAATTGCTTTGTGCTGCTGCATTGCCTCGTCCCTTAGTTTATGTAGCTGAGCTCAGTAGATTTGAGTTAGTTTAAGAGGGGGTAGGCCATACAAGAGAACGAGTTGCGATGAATTGGAAGAAATGCATTGAGAACTTGTATGAAAATGATTTGGGTCAGAGTGAGTATTGTACAATGTGAAATAATTATTTTGAAAGATATGAACCAAACAGTAGGGTTTTAGGGACACCAAGTATAGATAGGCCTGTTTGGGAATAATGATGAACGAAGGGAGATCCCCAAGAAGTAAAGAAAGTATTGTTTGCAAAAAACTGGAGTAAAACAAACCCTGTCCTTTAGTTTTGCGTTATACCGCGATGTGTTTGTGTAGCCTTGTGTATTTGTGTTCTTCCTGTCTTTATTTGTTTATCTGATAAGAGTTATGTTGTAGAATTTTTCTAATAATTTGTTATTTACTTTGTAGGATGTTTAGACATTATTTATTCTGTTTGTTTTAATGCTCATGTGTGAAGTTGATGTTTCGAAAGTTATTCTCACCTTTAATATATTTACTTATGTTATAGTGCTTGTAACACTGATGCATATGTTTATTTCTATTCTTTTGTAAAGCCTGTATTACTACAAATGTTATCTGTATTAGTATGTTTTTAATGATGTTTTCTGTACCTTTGTGATTTTATTCTCATGTTATAAAATAGTAATTGACACCAGTTCATCAATTTAAGTAACTTGTAAGCATTCATTTCAGTGCACACATTTCTGTTGGTCATAGTATATACACAATATGTGAGAAGTTGGGACTGTTATTGTTTGCACGTGTGTTAATAATTGAGCAACAGACTGGTTAACAGCAGTGCTGGTTCTAAGGACAATTCGTAAAACTTTGAGAGTGCACAAGTGGTGGTTTATGGACTTGCTATATTGTCCGCAAGACTCTTCGATGGTGATTGTGCACCTGCGCAGTCGCAACAGCGGCTGCTGGCCGTTTCTACATGACTTCTGTGGGCCTGCACCTGTGATGATCCACCAATACCATTATTTCTACAAGGAATGCAGTGGGTCTGCACCTCTGGTGGCCCACCAATACCATAATCTCTAACTGGACTACAGTGTGTCTGCTCTGTGATGACCTACCTACCAATATTCTTTAACTTCGACTGATTCTGCTGTGGGATTGCTCTGTTGTGGACCATTACCTGTCTGCATGTCAAGAGTCAGCATTATCTTTCTGTTGGAAGGACAACACTACTTCTTCAAGACTGCATGGAAATCCATTACTTCTGTGTGCATATTCTTTTACTGCTCAGACTTTGTGCATAAAATTGTAATTAATGCTGTGATGAATTATCAGGACTGTCTTTATGGACTGTGAGAAAATTTTAGCTTTTGACCAACGGTGTATCAATAAGTGTGTGCGTTTGATTTCTTTGTTATCGTAATTGTGAAAAATTTCTTCAAATCTGTATTGGCCACTGCCCAAAACAATTTGTAAAATTTTTTGTGGGGAGCATGGGGCTATGTAAGTAGGCTGTTTAGGTTACTATGTTGGTAACATCACGTAGCGCTCTGTGTTAAAATCACTGGCTGTGCTGTGTGCAGTCTGTGGCTGGTTGGCATTGATGGAATATTCGCTATTGTAGTGTTTGGCAGTTGGATGTGAACAGCGCGTAGCGTTGCGCAGTTGGAGGTGAGCTGCCAGCAGTGGTGGATGTGGGAAGAGAGATGGCATAATTTTGAGAGCAGATGATCTGGACGTGTGTCCATCAGAAAGAGTAAATTTATAATACTGGATATCATGTATGTCGAATTTTGAACATTACTAAGGTAAATACATTGTTTTTTCTCTATCAAAATCTTTCATTTGCTGACTATGCCTACCAGTAGTTAGTGCCTTCAGTAGTTAGAATCTTATTTAGCTGGCAGTATTGGCGCTCGCTGTATTGCAGTAGTTCGAATAACTAAGATTTTTGTGAGGTAAGTGATTCATGAAAGGTATAGGTTATTGATAGTCAGGGCCATTCTTTTGTAGCGATTATTGAAAGTCAGATTGCGTTACGCTAAAATATTGTGTGTCAGTTTAGTGATGATCAGAATAAGTAAAGAGAGAAATGTCTAAGTACGTTCAGTTCTGTTCAGCTGTTTGAGAATCAAATAATGTAAGAGGTTTATCAGCACAGTAATTCGTAAATTTTTCTAAGGGGACGTTTCAACCATACATATTTTTAGAAATAACCTAATGGAAATGGCATAGTGTTTGTTGTTGCCAAATAAAATTATTTGCACTGTATCTTAGATTGCTTGTAATTACTTTTTGAAGTACGTGAGTTCTTTTTGGCGGACCTGGTACCTTTCTAAATCGGAAAGTGAAATTAGACATGTCGAATTTTGGCAGTGAGATAGGATCAGGGTTAAACTGTCCATGTCCCTGAGGGAGGGGAGGGGGGGTTGGGGGTGGTAACGTTTCTGCCTATCTTGCACACCTAAAATATACTAGATTCCTCCAATAAGCGAAATCAAGGATTTATAGCCCTGCATTTAAATTGTGTAGGTCCTAGAACTAATTATTATTGATGAGATAAATTCTCTTTCCCACCCTATTGCATATTTTATTTGAATCAGCAGAATTGAAAATAATAAATTGTCGATGCTATACGTTAGACATTAAAATATTTAATTTATGATTCATTTATTATTATATTTTTATTTCTTGTTGAAAGTGGAATAAATTAAAGTTACAAAAATTTATTCCTCAATCTAAGATGCATAGGAAAAGAAGGTCAGTGGCTCACCGAGTGATCTGTAAGCGCACTTACTTTTTTAAAGCCACAGTTACTGTGAGATGACATAAAACTCTAGTGACATGGAGGAACGTTCGAAACCTTGATTTGCTGGCAAAAACATTCATTCTGCAAGCCAGTCTGGAGATGATATTGCTGGAATAGGGATTTTTCATCCAGGGCACTCGTGAGTGGCAGAAGTGTAAGCCTTCTCCACAGACGCTCATGATATGGTGGATATGTTCTAGTATACTGGTGCACAAAACTGCTGACATTTTGTACATCAATTACTTTGTGGCATCGGTATTGGTTTTCCCCACCCACCTACAACTTGTGGCTTTGCTACAAACTTCAAAAAAGTTTTCATCACCTTGGTTCCGAGATTTCCGGAACCTATACAGAAAATTGGAATAGAGCTCAACATAAAAACATCATTTCCGCTCTTTTTATTGCTCATGAAACCACACATTGCATGTTGTACCACCATATAGCGAGACCCTCAGAGATGGTGGTCCGGATTGCTGTACACACCGGTACTTCTAATACCCTTTAGCACGTCCTCTAGCATTGATGCATGCTTGTATTCGTCGTGCCACACTATCCACAAGTTCACCATTTACTGCTGGTGCAGACTTTCCAACTCCTCGAGGCGATTCTGCGTAGATCCCTCAGAGTGGTTGGTGGGTCACGTCGACCATAAATAGCCCTTTTCAGTCTATTCCAGGCATATTCGATAGAGTTCATGTCTGGAGAACATGCTGGCCACTCTAATCAAGCGATGTCCTTATCCTGAAGGAAGTTATTGACAAGATTTGCAGGATGGGGGCGCGAATTGTCTTCCATGAAGACGAATGGCTCTCCAATATGCTGTCGATATGGTTGCACTATCGCTCGGAGGATAGTATTCACGTATCGTACAGCCGTTACGGTGCCTTCCATGACCACCAGCGGCATACGTCGCCCTCACATAATGCCACTCCAAAACAGCAGCGAACTGCCATCTAGCTGCACTAGCTGGACAATGTGTCTAATGCGTTCAGCCTGACCTGGTTGCCTCCAAACACGTCTCTGACAATTGTCTGGTTGAAGGCATAGGCTACTGTCATCGATGAAGAGAACGTAATGCCAATCCTGAGCGGTCATGTTGTTGGGTCCGTCTTTGCCGCTCTGCAAGGTGTCATGGCTGCAAAGACAGGCCTCGCCATGGACGTCGGGAGTGAAGTTGTGCATCATGCAGCCTATTGCGCACAGTTTGAGTCGTAATACGACGTCCTGTGACTGCACGAAAAGCATTATTCAACATGGATGCGTTACTGTGAGGGTTCCTCCGAGGCATAATCCGTAGGTAGCGTTCATCCACTGCAGTAGTAGCCCTTGGACGGCCTGAGCGAGGCATGTCATCGACAGTTTCTGTCTCTGTGTATCTCCTTCATGTCCGAACAACATCGCTTTGGTTCACTCCAAGACGCCTGGACACTTTCCTTGTTGAGAGTCTTTCCTGGCACAAGGTAACAATGCGGACGCAATCGAACCGAGGTGTTGACCGTCTAGGTGTGGCTGAACTAGAGACAACACGAGCCGTATACCTCATTCCTGGTGGAATGTCTGATCGGCTGTCGGATCCCCTCCATCTAATTGGTGCTGCTCATGTATGGTTGTTTACATCTTTGGGCGGGTTTAGTGACATCTCTGGATAGTCAAGGGGCAGTGTCTGTGATACAATATCCACAGTCAACGTCTATCTTCAGGAGTTCTGGGAACTGGGGTGATCCAAAACTTTTTTATGTGTTTATTTTGAAGTGAATAATTAGCATAAGTTATGAATACCGTGTCCTAATGGTCTTTTGTAGCTGAGGCATGACTATTGTCGCATACTGACTTAACTTTGTTTATTTTGTATTAGGTACCAAGTGGCGATTGTGGCATTTTTTATTAGTTCTTGCTGATGCTGTTGACTTACGTAACAGTTTTTGCAAAACAACAGCTTAACCTTATTAATATGCCGTAATTCAGACGCGGACCCGCAACTCATTTAAATTTTTAACGCTGAATGCAGCTAAATCTAACACCAATGACTGCAGATATAAGTAGTAATCTTTCTTCTAAATCTGTTCCATAATGGTTTACTGTTGCAATTTACTGCAACTTGAGATGGTCAGCCAGCTATCAAAATGGACAAGAGCATCGAAGTGGAGCGCAGAAGGGAGGCAATAAATATATTTCTGTGGAAATCCAGGAGCTAGGCAGGTACAGGCCAGAAGCAGAGCAATGTTTTTTCGACAGAAATGTTTTTTCGACGAAATGATCATGTTGTCGTCAAGGAGCTACAGCATTAGGAAGAGCGCACAGCATGTTGTAAACTTTTAGAAAGCGAGTAGCTTAAGGAATGTAATTTAGAAAAGACAAGATCTGTAGTCGGTAGAGAAACACACAACATACTCAACATGCGAGACTGCTGTTGCATGTCAAAGGAGGCTGTAATAGTTACATCTGATGCTGATTGTGCATCTTTTGTGTAACTTCTATGTTTTCTATGAATACTGGAACATATATGTTGTAATATTCTTTGAATTGATGTAACAGAACTAATTGCTCTTATTTTTGTAAAATTGTGTAGTCAAAATTCATCTTTGAATGTATTTTTTAAAATTACGTTCACATGTGCATCTAAAATATCATATATAAAACTGGCTTCTGCTTAGGGAATGTAGGATTGTCAGAGATGTAAAAAATGGAGTGAAGTCCCTCTGAGGACAAAAGCTTTAGACGAGAGTGTAAATGGTGGGTTGACATGACGTAGCACAAGAAGTCTTTGTGGTAGGGACCCTCTGTGGCCAGCATCCAATGAGCTAACATCCTGCGTGCTTAATGAGGCAAGAACTGTAGCGAGAGTGTATTAATAATGTCTTGGATGTGGATTTTTGCTTATTTATTGATTTGCTCTGAATCATGACATTCTGACGCCAACAATATATACTACAGAGCATTTTACATCAAAAGCTATGATCATACACGATGCTTTATCCTTCTACCACTGATGATCACTGCACCCACCAGCTTTGGAAAAATTAAAGTTTAGTGTTGTACTTATTTGCATGAAGCAGTAATTTGTTAAACACTTAAATAGTTACTGCTACATTCATAACTATGCATCATGCACACTGATTTTCTCTCAGTCATTTACCAGGATAGGCTCCTCTTGATGCTGCTGGAATATTTCCAATCCAAATTTACTGAACTACCGCCTCATTCCTAATGAAAATAATTATTTCATTTTATGAAGTAGTAATTTTCTTAAGTTGGTGGTCAATCTTTGTGTGTGAAATGCTAGTTATCAAATTGTATAGCTAAAATATTTCAAAAGATATTATTGTTTGAAAAGGGCTTAATTGCAGGGATTACTTTCAGTTTTTTTTTCATTTGCACAATACTGAAAGCTTCATAATGTATTAGTGATCGTAAAAAGGAGTACAGGCAATAACAATTCAGAGACCTAGACTTACTTGCATGACAGGTTTGTAGTAGTGCTCTTTTATCCATATATTTGTGCAGTATTTATGTGTGTACTATGTTTCGTTAGAAGTGTTAGCCCCATACCCTAGTCACTACACAGTACAGTTTCATGGTCCCTGTTATGATGAGTAAATTTTATAGTGAAAGAATTTGTAAGGCTCAGTAATGACTCTAGAGTATACAATCCAAGTCATAAATGGCAACAACTTACAAAAATCATAACAGATGCAAAGTTCCAATACATCACTCATCGCAGAGACCTATATGCTCATTACGAAAATAAATTGTTCATATTAGTTAAAGTAACAAATTGGTAAATATTTCGATATAACCGTCTTTCAATAGTGAAGCGTTAAAACCACATTATCTTCAGTTTATTAGTGCATGTCCCTTTGCAATAAGCATTATCCATCACTATGTTAGTGTGAGACAGTTTGTCGCCAGTACAGTTAGTTCGACTTTCTTTTGTGTCGCTCATGGATAGCTACTTTACTAATACATGCTCGAGTGTGCTGTTGTTATCGTTTCCGATATAAACAGATTTCAGTTCCAAGTAAAATTTAAACTAGCAATTTGTTTACTTTTTTTACAGTATATTTGGTTGGAATTGCTTTGCCTAGTTAGACTGGCGACCACTTTATTTACATGACCACAGTTTTACCTTCCGACTATAGTACCGTTGGCTGGATTCCAGGTAGAATAAATGCTGCTACCTTTCAGTATATATTCCTTCAGGTAACGAAACGTCGTCCGGCTGCTTTTCTTTGACATATGATCACGGTCAGCTTCAATACCTACTGAAGGAGTAGCATTACAGCGGATAATTAGTTTTGCGATAATCTGCAGTGTTATAAGGTCACCGGTGTAGATGTTTAAATTTTGTAAGCAAGCCCATGATTGGTTCACGGGAATTAATTGGTAGTGGCGGTGAGAAACAGCAAGTGCATACGTCTACCCATTTTCATTGTACGGGATGCGAAATCACACATATAGTGGTAGAGAAATTCCGTCTTCCGCCTCTCTTTAAGAGAGAATTGAGTAGACCTGGTTAACTATGGAAGTTTCGTTAGGAGTAGGGAATTTTTTGTAAACTTTTCATTTGTCGGGACTCGGAAAGTATTCTACAATTAGCACCCGAGATTCTGGCGCTGGTAGAACAAGATAGATTTTGTGGTGGGGAAGAGAAAGATACTTGTCATAGGGTATGAAATAGTATGAACTATGTGGCAGGGTGCCAGGGACAGAGAATAAAGATGTCTTCACTTTGCAGCTGATCACAGATACTGGGGATGAACTTCTGGCGTCTACTACAGCCGTACCGTGCATGTGGTAAACATGAGCCTCATTTGCCTTTTCGTGATGGGAAGACCACCACGTTGTTTGGTTCAAGTCGAAGTTTCATTCTTCCAAAATAATATGCACCAACGGGAGTCAACTGAAGCTTATACGTACTTTTCTGTATCTTTCCCTTTGGCTATCAGATTATTCAGCAATTATTTGCGATGTTCGTAAACTCAGCTTCATTTTATTTTGTCTCAAAATCACCCTCCTGTGCTAAGGTCTTTTGCACATGTTTCTAGATCCTTGTGCCCTTTGGTAATTATTTGTATTGTTTATTCAGTAGCTAGAACCACACTGATGCATGTAGTAACGTATCCAAATTTATAGTGACCTTTAGTTTCCTGTAGCAGCTTGATAGAAACTCATTTCATTACCTGCAGCAGACTATGAAGCAAGGGCAGCCACAGTCTGGATACATCATTCACAAAAGATAAGACCTCATTAACTACAAGTCCTTTGCTTACGAACACAAGCGGTTTTGCTGGATTTTAGCTGCACTGGGAGATGAAGAAGCTTGCACAGGATAGAGTAGCATGGAGAGCTGCATCAAACCAGTCTCAGGACTGAAGACCACAACAAGAACAACACTAGGTGCAATAAAATCAAGTCATATTTAGGTCCAAAAAAGAAAATAGAACTATCCAGCATTCATAATCAGGAAATTTTCGGTAATAGTGAACGTCAAAGTAAAAACACCTAGAACGCTACTTAGCGAAAATTTGCTTGATTATGAGTGCCGGGTCATTCCATTTTCTATTTTAGATTTGAACGAAACTTAATATTATTACATCTTATGATGGGGCCAAAATTTTATGAAATCTGTCGTGTATAGAAATAAAGGACTTACTACTCAGACAAATAAAAATTATTTTTTAAAAGCTATATATTTTCAAATTGTCCACAAAACAGCCTTATTCACTTCAAAATACTCTCCATTAAAACTAATCATTCGTCCCACCGGTGCTTCCACTCTTCGAAACATTTTCTTTTTTTGTCACATTTTTTTCCTTGACTTCTTCAACCTTACCAAATCGGTGTCCTTTCATGCATTAAAATAAGAAAAATTCGCACAGAGCCAGGTCAGGTGAGTAAGGTGCGTGGAGCAGCGGAACCATGCCGTTTTTAGCCAAGAATTGTCTAACATACATGGCTGTGTGTGCAGGTGGGTTGTCGTGGTGGAAGAACCAGTCTCCGGTCTGCCTCAAATCGGGTCTTTTTTGACGAACACTGTTGCAAGACGTATCACTAATCTCTGATGGGTGATCAATTGTCTTTCGACAGTATGTGAGCACAAGCACTCGATTGTTTCAATATTTTCGTCGATTTGGGCAGTTGATGGACGTCCAGAACGAGGTTTGTCATCAACCTCTTTTAATTCAGGTAAACCACTCGTACATTTGAGTTCTTCCCATTGGTGTCATCTCGGTAAGCTGTTATCAACAATAAAACAGCTCCAGCAGCATTTTTACGGTATAGAAAACAAAATTTCACAGCTGCATGTTGTTCACTTGAACCTGCCTTCATAAAAAACGAAACAAGAATAAAACAGCGCTAGCAAAAGCAGTCAGTGCAGATGAACAGAAGGAGCCAGGTCGGTAACACAGGTGTTACTGAACTGGCAGTGATCGCGCTACACACGCCTAGTGGCAGAAATGCGTACTACGCAAATTCCGCCCACGCCACTGTTATTGCTTTTCTTTAATAGTTTTTGGCGGAGGGGGGTACCCCCTCGTATAGCTAAAATCTTTTCACTATTTCTCGGTGAGTAAGGTTTCTATAGTTCATGTTCAAGTGGACGACATCTGTTTAATTCATATAGTTAATGAGTTATCTGTGGCCTAACTTTGCCTTTTAATTTCATTCAATCTCTTGGGCAGCGACTGGTTCATTGCACAGATCACCGGGTATACTAAGTGCTCAAACGACACCTCACAGTTCCACGTATTCTATTCGAAGTGTTGAGTCTACTTTTTATACTACAGAGCACAGAGGTAAAGGTACAGATGAAAGTTCAGTCCTGCTTGACCAGTGTCAGGCACATCTCCGTCAACTGACTTGGCAGAAAATCCTAAGAAATTTTGGTCTTATGTCAAAGCAGTAGGTGGATCAAAACAAAACCTCCAGACACTCTGTGACCAAAATGGTACTGAAACAGAGGATGACAGACTAAAGGCCGAAATACTAAATGTCTTTTTCCAAAGTTGTTTCACAGAGGAAGATTGCACTGTAGTTTCTTCTCTAGATTGTCGCACAGATGACAAAATGGTAGATATCGAAATAGACGACAGAGGGATAGAGAAACAATTAGAATCGCTCAAAAGAGGAAAGGCCTCTGGACCTGATGGGATACCAGTTCAATTTTACACAGAGTACGCGAAGGAACTTGCCCCCCTTCTTGCAGCGGTGTACCGTAGGTCTCTAGAAGAGCGTAGCATTCCAAAGGATTGGAAAAGGGCACAGGTCATTCGCGTTTTCAAGAAGGGACGTCGAACAGATGTGCAGAACTATAGACCTATATCTCTAACGTCGATCAGTTGTAGAATTTTGGAACACGTATTGTGTTCGAGTATAATGACTTTTCTGGAGACTAGAAATCTACTCTGTAGGAATCAGCATGGGTTTCGAAAAAGACGGTCATGTGAAACCCAGCTCGCGCTATTCGTCCACGAGACTCAGAGGGCCATAGACCCGGGTTCACAGGTAGATGCCGTTTTTCTTGACTTCCGCAAGGCGTTCGATACAGTTCCCCACATTCGTTTAATGAACAAAGTAAGAGCATATGGACTATCAGACGAATTGTGCGATTGGATTGAGGAGTTCCTAGATAACAGGACGCAGCATGTCATTCTCAATGGAGAGAAGTCTTCCGAAGTAAGAGTGATTTCAGGTGTGCCGCAGGGGAGTGTTGATCGTCGGTAAAGCAGATGCCAGACTGAGATTCATTGGAAGAATCCTAAGGAAATGCAATCCGCAAACAAAGAAAGTAGGTTACAGTACGCTTGTTCGCCCACTGCTTGAATACTGCTCAGCAGTGTGGGATCCGTACCAGATAGGGTTGATAGAAGATATAGAGAAGATCCAACGGAGAGCAGCGCGCTTCGTTACAGGATCATTTAGTAATCGCGAAAGCGTTACGGAGATGGTAGATAAACTCCAGTGGAAGACTCTGCAGGAGAGACGCTCAGTAGCTCGGTACGGGCTTTTGTAAAAGTTTCGAGAACACACCTTCACCGAAGAGTCAAGCAGTATATTGCTCCCACCTACGTATATCTCGCGAAGAGACCATGAGGATAAAATCAGAGAGATTAGAGGCCACACAGAGGCATACCGACAATCCTTCTTTCCACGAACAATACGAGACTGGAATAGAAGGGAGAACCGATAGAGGTACTCAAGGTACCCTCCGCCACACACCGTCAGGTGGCTTGCGGAGTATGGATGTAGATGTAGATGTAGATGAACTGAATTCCACAGGTTACGAAACCTGCACGTGCAGCGACAATACAACCAGAGCATTTTAACTCCATGATGACATTTTACTAATACCGTCGCAGTATACAAACCTAATTTGTGGTTTTCAGCATTTCGAAATATAGCGCTAAGAAGTGCAACAGCATCCTGGTCTGAAATCGGTCGGATATGGTATTAGTTAGCAGCAGAAAAGAGCATCGAATGAACATTAATAATAGCGAGGGAGGCAGGTTGAAATCAGGGACCGATGTACACTCCTGGAAATGGAAAAAAGAACACATTGACACCGGTGTGTCAGACCCACCATACTTGATCCGGACACTGCGAGAGGGCTGTACAAGCAATGATCACACGCACGGCACAGCGGACACACCAGGAACCGCGGTGTTGGCCGTCGAATGGCGCTAGCTGCGCAGCATTTGTGCACCGCAGCCGTCAGTGTCAGCCAGTTTGCCGTGGCATACGGAGCTCCATCGCAGTCTTTAACACTGGTAGCATGCCGCGACAGCGTGGACGTGAACCGTATGTGCAGTTGACGGACTTTGAGCGAGGGCGTATAGTGGGCATGCGGGAGGCCGGGTGGACGTACCGCCGAATTGCTCAACACGTGGGGCGTGAGGTCTCCACAGTACATCGATGTTGTCGCCAGTGGTCGGCGGAAGGTGCACGTGCCCGTCGACCTGGGACCGGACTGCAGCGACACACGGATGCACGCCAAGACCGTAGGATCCTACGCAGTGCCGTAGGGGACCGCACCGCCACTTCCCAGCAAATTAGGGACACTGTTGCTCCTGGGGTATCGTCGAGGACCATTCGCAACCGTCTCCATGAAGCTGGGCTATGGTCCCGCACACCGTTAGGCCGTCTTCCGCTCACGCCCCAACATCGTGCAGCCCGCCTCCAGTGGTGCCGCGACAGGCGTGAATGGAGGGACGAATGGAGACGTGTCGTCTTCAGCGATGAGAGTCGCTTCTGCCTTGGTGCCAATGATGGTCGTATGCGTGTTTGGCGCCGTGCAGGTGAGCGCCACAATCAGGACTGCATACGACCGAGGCACACAGGGCCAACACTCGGCATCATGGTGTGAGGAGCGATCTCCTACACTGGCCGTACACCACTGGTGATCGTCGAGGGGACACGGTACATCCAAACCGTCATCGAACCAATCGTTCTACCATTCCTAGACCGGCAAGGGAACTTGCTGTTCCAACAGGACAATGCACGTCCGCATGTATTCCGTGCCACCCAACGTGCTCTAGAAGGTGTAAGTCAACTACCCTGGCCAGCAAGATCTCCGGATCTGTCCCCCATTGAGCATGTTTGGGACTGGATGAAGCGTCGTCTCACGCGGTCTGCACGTCCAGCACGAACGCTGGTCCAAAAGAGGCGCCAGGTGGAAATGGCATGGCAAGCCGTTCCACAGGACTACATCCAGCATCTCTACGATCGTCTCCATGGGAGAATAGCAGCCTGCATTGCTGCGAAAGGTGGATATACACTGTACTAGTGCCGACATTGTGCATGCTCTGTTGCCTGTGTCTATGTGCCTGTGGTTCTGTCAGTGTGATCATGTGATGTATCTGACCCCAGGAATGTGTCAATAAAGTTTCCCCTTCCTGGGACAATGAATTCACGGTGTTCTTATTTCAATTTTCAGGAGTGTATTATAGTACCAATAACTGACAGCTGATCATATGGTCACCAGAATAGCAGCACAGTCAGAGAGCGATATCATCTACATCATTACACATAGGTGGGTGAGCTGTTTTCTTTTCTTTTTTTTTTCTTCGATGGAGCACCCCCCCCCCCCTCCCCACAATTCCTCTCCTGTGCTAACCACTTCATCTCCCAGTAGCACTTGCAAGCTATGTCCTCAATTATTTGCTGAATGTATTCCAATCTCTGTCTTCCTCAACTGTTTTTGCCCTCTACACCTCCTTCTAATACTACAGAGGTCGTTCCATGATGTATTAACAGATGTTCTATCAGTCTGTCCCTTCTCCTTGTCAGTGTTTTCGTCATATACCTTTCCTCTCATATTCTGCGCAGATCCTCCTCATTTTCTACCTTGTCAGTCCACCTAATTTTCAACATTCGTCTATAGCACTCCATCTCAAACGCTTCCGTTCTCTTCTGTTCCGGTTTTTCCACAGTCCATGTTCCACAACCATACAATTCCGTGCCCCGAACGTACATTCTCATAAATTTCTTCTTTAAATCAAGGCCCAGTAGACTTCTTTTGGCCAGGAATACCCTTTTTAATACTACTAGTCTGTTCTCTTTGCACTGTCCGTAATTGGTTATTTTGCTGCCTAGGTACTAGAATTTCTTAACTTCATCTATTTCGTGACCATCAATCCTGATGTTAAGTTTCAGACTGTTCTCATTTCTGCTATTTCTAATTACTTTCGACTTTCTTTGATTTACTGTCAATCCACATTCTACACTCATTAGGGTGCATATCATGCAATTCTTTTTCACCTTCATTCAGGATAGCAATGTCATCAGCGAATCTTATCATTGATATCCTTCCACCATTTTTAATTCCACTCCTGAACCTTTCTTTTATCTCCATCATTGCTCCTTCGATGTATAGATTGAATAGTAGGGACGAAAGACTACGTCCCTGTCTTAGACCCTTTTTAATCGAAGTACATCGTTCTTGTTCGTCCACAATTATTACTCCCTCTTGACTCTTGCATGTGTTGTATATTACCTTTCTCTCCCTATAGCTCACCCTTATTTTTCTCGCAATTTCGAATGTCTTATACCATTTTATATTGTCGAGCGCTTTTTTCACCGGAACAGGTCCTAGCAATGTGTCTTGATTTCACTTCAGGCTTGTTTCCATTATCAACCGCAATGACGTAATTGCCAGTCTGGTGCCTGTACCTTTCCTGACGCCAAAATCATCGTCATCTAATACACCCTCAATTTTCTTTTCCATTCTTCTGTATATTATCCTCGTCAGAAACTTGGATGCATGAGCTGTTAAGCTGTTTGTGCGATAATTCTCGCACCTGTCAGCTCTTGCAGTGTTCGGAATTGTATGTGTCACATTTTTCCCAAAGTAAGATGGTATGTCACCAGACTCATACATTCTACACACCAAGGTGACCAGTCGTTTTGTTACCACGTCCCCTAACGATTAGCTGTTCGAATTAAACTCATTCCGTAACATTGTTACTAGTATTATGCTGTAAAGACCCCTATTCAGTTTGTTTTCGGATATTAGGGATTTTTTTTGGGGGGGGGGGGGGCGGATCCGTTCGGTCATGGGGAATGATATTGAAAATGAAATACAGTTTACCTGTAACATTAATCTGCACGACACAGCTGTTCCTCTGCATACATGCAACTCTGACGTAACTTTTATCACAGCATGGTACCAACATTCCAACACCCTCGTGTCCGAAAGCAGTTACGCCAATTTCCTACACCGGTCTGCAGCTCAGTGTCTGTCTTCATCGCCAGCGGTTTATGTAAGCGAAAAGATAGAAACCGGAGGAGCCAATTCTGGGCTATAAAGTGGGTGATCAAACACTTCCCATCGAAATCTCTGCAGAAGCGTCTTTGTTGCGACTGACTCGTGCCGCCGAATATCGCCAAGAAGAAGGATACTTACACTGTCTGATCAAAAGTATCCGGACACCTAGCCGCAAATGACTTACAAGTTTGTGGCGCCCTCCATCGGTAACGCGGGAATTCAGTATGGTGTGGGCCCACTGTCATCCTTGATGACAGCTTCCAATCTCGTAGGCATACGTTCAGTCAGGCGCAAGAAAGTTTCTTTGGGAATGGCAGCCCATTCTTCACGGAGTGCTGCACTGAGGAGAGGTATCGATGTCGGTCGGTAAGGCCTGGCAAGAAGTCGGCGTTCCAAAACATCCCAGAGGTGTTCTGCAGGATTCAGATCGGGACTCTGTGCAGAGCAGTCCATTACGGGCATGTAATTGTCGTGTAGCCACTCCGCCACAGGACTTGCATATGAACAGGTGCTCGATCGTGTTGAAACATGAAACCCCATCCCCGAATTCCTCTTAAACAGTGAGAAGCAAGGAGGTGTTTAAAGCATCAATGTAGGCCTGTACTGTGATAGAGTCACGCAAAACAACAAGGAGTGCAAGCCCCCTCCTTGATAAACACAACCACCCCATAACACAACCGCCTCCGAATTTAACTGTTGGTACTACACGCGTTGGCAGATGACGTTCACCGGGCATTCGCCATACCCACGCCCTGCCATCGGATCGCCACGTTGTGTACCGTGATTCGTCACTCCACACACCGTTTTTCCACTTCTCAATCGTCCAATGTTCACCCTCCTTACACCAAGCGAGGCTTCGTTTGGCATTTACCGGCGTGATGTGTGGCTTATGAGCAGCCGCTCGACCATAAAATCCAAGTTTTCTCACCGCCCGCCTAACAGTCATAGTACTTGTAGTGTATCCTGATTTGCATTTCTGTGTGATTGCCCGGATAGATGCCTGCCTGTTACAAATTACGACCCTCTCCAACTGTCGACGGTCTCTGTCAGGCAACAGACGAGGTCGGTATGTACGCTTTTGTGCTGTACGTGTCCCTTCACGTTTCCACTTCACCATGACATCGGAAACAGTGGACCTAGCGATGTTTAGGAGTGTGGAAATCTCGCGTACAGACGCATGGCACAAGTGACATCCAATCACCTGACCACGTCCGAAGTCAGTGAGTTCCGCGGTACGCCCCATTCTGCTCTCTCATGGTGTCCCATGACTACTGATGTCGCTGGTATAGAGAACCTGGCAGCAGGTGGCAGCACAATGCACCTAATATGAAAAATGTATGTTCTTGGGGGTATCCGGATACTTTTGATCACTTACTGTACGTCAGTTACGTTACGTGGGCTGCTTGAAATCAGGCTGAAAACACTGGCACTAGGAAATCGAATGACAGCACCTGGCGGGAGATTGTATTGCTCTAGACATCCTTACCTGCTCGCTGGGCACACATAACTGAAATGTGCGACGTGACGCTGTCGATGTACATACCAGGGACACTGCACAGCACAAAGCTTCATCGGATTTTCTTTACAATTTCAATTCCGCGATCAATCGGAAATTGAAAAAAAAGGATAAAAACCCTCGTAATTTCCGAATTATCATTTGTGGACAGGGTGGGCAGTAATCTGTGGTTGCTGATACGACCATCATTGGCACCAAGGCAGAAGCGACTCCCATCGCTGAAGACGACACGTCTCCATTCGTCCCTCCATTCACGCCTGTCGCGACACCACTGGAGGCGGGCTGCACGATGTTGGGGCGTGAGCGGAAGACGGCCTAACGGTGTGCGGGACCGTAGCCCAGCTTCATGGAGACTGTTGCGAATGGTCCTCGCCGATACCCCAGGAGCAACAGTGTCCCTAATTTGTGGGAAGTGGCGGTGCGGTCCCCTACGGCACTGCGTAGGATCCTACGGTCTTGGCGTGCATCCGTGCGTCGCTGCGGTCCGGTCCCAGGTCGACGGGCACGTGCACCTTCCGCCGACCACTGGCGACAACATCGATGTACTGTGGAGACCTCACGCCCCACGTGTTGAGCAATTCGGCGGTACGTCCACCCGGCCTCCCGCATGCCCACTATACGCCCTCGCTCAAAGCCCGTCAACTGCACATACGGTTCACGTCCACGCTGTCGCTGCATGCTACCAGTGTTAAAGACTGCGATGGAGCTCCGTATGCCACAGCAAACTGGCTGACACTGACGGCGGCGGTGCACAAATTCTGCGCAGCTAGCGCCATTCGACGGCCAACACCGCGGTTCCTGGTGTGTCCGCTGTGCCGTGCGTGTGATCATTGCTTGTACAGCCCTCTCGCAGTGTCCGGATCAAGTATGGTGGGTCTGACACACCGGTGTCAATGTGTTCTTTTTTCCATTTCCAGGAGTGTAATTGAGGAGAAACGTAAGTTAATATGGATGTATGTTAATGCGGATGTAAGTTAATTCGAATGGGTAGGAGGAACAAAACTGTAACATTCGTATACAGTATCAGTAGTGTCCTGCTTGACACAATCAAGCCTTGTAAATATCTAAGCGCAACCTCACGAAGCGATATGAAATGTAACGAGCATGTTGGAACTGCGCTAGGGAAAGCGAATGGTCGACATCGGTTTATTGGGATAATTTTAGTGGTTCACATGTAGTGGAGACTGCATGTAGAACGCTAGTGCGACCTATTCTTGAATACTGCTCAAATGTTTGGTATCCGTAACAGGTGAGATTGAAGGAGGACATTAAGTTAATTCAGGGGTGGAAAGATAGATTTGCTACCGGTAGGTTCGAACAGGAGGTAAGTGTTGCGGGAATGCTGCTGGACCTCAAATGTTAATGCATGGAGGGAAGGCGACATCCTTTTCGAGAAACAGTATTCAGAAAACTCAGAGAATCGGCGTCATTTGAAGTTGAGTGCCGAACGATTCTACTGCCGCCAATATACACTACTGGCTATTAAAATTGTTACACCTCGAAGATGACGTGCTACAGACTCGAAATTTAACCGACAGGAAGACGATGCTGTGATATGCAAATGATTAGCTTTTCACAGCATTCACGTAAAGTTGGTGCCGGTGGCGACACCTAAAACATGCTTACATGAAAGTTCCCAACCTATATCTCATACACAAACAGCAGTTGACCGGCGTTGCCTGGTGAAACGTTGTTGTGATGCCTCGTGTAAGGAGGACAAAAGCGTACCATCACGTTTCCGACTTTGATAAAGGTCGGATTGTACCCTATCGCGATTGTGGTTTATCGTATCGCGACATTGCTGCTCGCGTTGGTCGAGATCCAATGACTGTTAGCAGAATATGGAATCGGTGGGTTCAGGAGGGTAATACGGAACGCCGTGATGGATCCCAAAGGCGTCGTATCACTAGCAGTCAAGATGACAGGCTTCTTATCCGCATGGTTGTAACGCATCGTGCAGCCACGTCTCGATCCCTGAGTCAGGTGATGGGGACGTTTGCAAGACAACAACCATCTGCACGAACTGTTCGACGACGTTTGCAGCAGCATGGACTATCAGTTCGGAGACCATGGCTGCGGTTACCCATGACGCTGCATCACAGACAGGAGCGCCTGCGATGGCGTACTCAACGACGAACCTGGGTGCACAAATGGCAAAACGTCATTTTTTCGTATGAATCCAGATTCTGTTTACAGCTTCATGATGGTCGCATCCGTGTTTGGCGACATCGAGGTGAACGCACGTTGGAAGCGTGTATTCGTCATCACCTTACAGGCGTATCACGCTGGGTGATGGTATGGGGAGCCATTGGTTACACGTCTCGCTCACCACTTGTCCGCATAGACGGCACTTTGAACAGTGGACGTTACATTTCAGATGTGTTACGACCCGTGGCTCTACCCTTCATTCGATCCCTGCGAAACCCTACATTTCAACAGGATAATGAACGACCGCATGTAGCATGTGTTGCACGGGCCTTTCTGGATACTGAAAATGTTCGACTGCTGCCCTGGCCAGCACTTTCTCCAAATCTCTCACCAACTGAAACGTCTGGTCAATGGTGGCCGAGCAACTGTCTCGTCACAATACTCCAGTCGCTACTCTTAATGAAATGTGGTATCGTGTTGGAGCTGCATGGGCAGCTGTACCTGTACACGCGATCCAAGCTCTGTTTGCCTCAATGCCCAGCCGTATCAAGGCCGTTATTACGGCCAGAGGTGGTTGTTCTGGGTACTGATTTGTCAGGATCTATGCACCTAAATTTCGGGAAATGTAATCACATGTCAATTCTAGTGTAATATATTTGTCCAATGAATACCCGTTTATCATCTGCATTTCTTCTTGGCGCAGCAATTTTAATGGCCAGTAGTGTACACTGCACGTAACTGACAAGAAGATAAGATACGAGAAATTAGGACTGATACGGAGGCATTTAGATAGTCGTTTCTCCTTCTCTCGGTTTGTGAGATGAAGGGGGATGGAATGATTAGTAGTAATACTTGGTAGCCCCCGTCATACACCGTACTGTGGCTTGCGGAGTATCTATGTAGATGTAAATATGGATGTAGATCATGCATAAATTCCTAGTCTTTAAATGGTTTGGCATACTACTTTTATGATATGTAGTGCTTAACACATATATTTTTCAAGTTATTGTCAGTTATTTCTGCCTCATTTTCGGAAAAAAAGTCTTCACGTATTACACCGTGAACCACTACGCGAAGTATAACAACGGCAGCAGCTGAAATTTCCCAAACGCATCCTGGCCGTAACGCGATACAGGTCCCGGCAGCCTGTGCACAAACACACGTTGTCGCCCGGCACGTGTTTCACCTGCGGCTGTGTTTACAGCCAAGACGGCGCCTGGCGGTCGGATTACGAGTATCCTCTTACCGCCGGCAGATTTACTGCAAGGGGGGGGGAGGGGGGGGGAGGTAGGGAGCGAGAGCGCCGCCGCGGTTCGGCGGTAAGGGGCACCCATTCATTAGGGGACTACACGCCGCAGAGCCCCGCGAATGCCCGACACGCGTGACGGACTGACGTCACAACGCCGCGGCTTGCGCTAACAACACGTGTCGTGGCGGTCTGCAGTGGGTATGACTGATAACGGCTTTGTAGGGGAGATGGAATGCATTTTTTAATTATCTCTGGGCGTTATTGAGTCTGACGTCTTCCATACACCACGCGCTCACCGATCAAATAGTTCAAATGGCTCTTTGCGCTATGGGACTTAACATCTGTGGTCATCAGTCTCCTAGAACTTGTTGTTGTTGTTGTGGTCTTCAGAGACTGGTTTGATGCAGCTCTCCATGCTACTCTATCCTGTGCAAGCTTCTTCATCTCCCAGTACCTACTGCAACCTACATCCTTCTGAATCTGCTTAGTGTATTCATCTCTTGGTCTCCCCCTACGATTTTTACCCTCCACGCTGCCCTCCAATACTAAATTGGTGATCCCTTGATGCCTCAGAACATGTCCTACCAACCGATCCCTTCTTCTGGTCAAGTTGTGCCACAAACTTCTCTTCTCCCCAATTCTATTCAATACTTCCTCATTAGTTACGTGATCTACCCATCTAATCTTCAGCATTCTACTGTAGCACTGTAACCTCCCCCTCACTTACCGACCTTTATGACAGTGAAAAATAAAACCGCGTGTACCTAATGGAAATTTGGGAAAAGCAATCGTCACCGAAGTTAATTTGTCGGTAAAGAGGGAGGAAAGGGTTACATCTAAATGAAAGGAAAAATTCAAATGAAACTGGTGGAAATTGATTTTGATAAGGGGTAAAGTTAATAAAGAAAGTAAATGTGCGGCCGTTACGTTAACAATCAACTAGCGGTAATTAGATATTTGAGATTTGGGGGAAATTACGGTCGCCAGTCCTAAGGACAATTACTATATTAGCTGAAAAAGAAAGGTTATTACACATATAATTTGCACTAGAAGCGTGGCAACTGAAGGTTGACACGTGTAGTGTGAAAACTGAAAGTTTGTCAGAAGTAATAAATTTCGCTACACCCTGACTTAATTTAGCAAAAGAATTAATAAAACCGGAAAATCGAAAGTTAATTTAGTGACTGAAGTTAATAGTGAGCTTTCTTTCTGAAGCACATCGAAATTCAGTAAAATACGGTTAGTCTTGGACTACCTCAACAATCATTTCAAAATCTACTCGAATCTATGCAATTTAGAAATAAGAGATTTAACTTTGAACTTGAATTAAATGATTCTGAACAATTAACAATAGTAAAATTTAGTATGTACCAAGCTGAGCTGCAGTCACAGGTAAGCTAAAATACGGTAACAAAGCTCACACTCTTAATTCGTGCTTGTGTAATCCGAATACTGTAGCCAGCTATTAATGCCATAATTGAACTTTGAAATTAAAGCAGTGAAAACGAGTTAGCTATATTACTTTAATGCTGGCGTTTGAATTTCAACGACACTCGGGTTCATTTCGGAAAAGGAAGGGACTCTGCTTGGTAATGCAATTGGGACAATGAGCAACAAACGTTCATGCTAAGTTGCTGTAATTATAGTGACGAAAATGGAACAGTTTGAAAAGCTGAGGTCTGCCATACAGTTCTAAAACTTTACGTGCGTCCAGTCTTCCTTGTCGGTTGATTGAAGGTTTGAAGCCGTCGGTCGAGGAGGTGGCGACAGTCACTCATTGTCGGCCGTCGCTGTTGCAGAAGCTGGATGTTGGCGCGCCTTCTTCTCGACACGGTCACCAGACGAAACGGGCTCTTGATGTGCGCTAGTTAATGTTTCCCGTCCGCGACACCATGTCAGAAACTATCATCGCAAGTCGATCGCAATTACATGCTGCCAAACCCCGAAAGCGCGGCAACTCGCGGGAGCGTCACACAACACACCTGCTCCACTCGCTACTCCAGCCAGACTCCCTCTCTCTGCTCAGCCCGCGCTCCACGCGGCAGAGTTCACACTACCAAAGATCCTACACACTTTGATTCTTCACACGACCTATCGATGTATTCGTTCGATAACATCGTTTTCCCTAGGCAAGACCCAGCGTAAAAATACAAATAATATTTACAAAACAACCAATTATACATCGACATAAGTGCATAAATATATATATACAAACAGTAAAACAATTACAATACATAAAGAGACAGAAATGTCATATCTTGAGGTGACAAAACATGGAAAAAAATAATAGTACAATAGATGGAATAGGAGGATATGCATTTCCGGCGTTACACGTGCCCCACATTGTCTGAGGATGTTCGTGTAACGTAAACAGACTCAGAAAATGTCCCAAAAAAGAATCAGCGGAAATGCATATGCTCAAAATATCAAAAAAATTTAGCATTCGTCTAATTAACCATAAACCAATTTTTAGACAATAATAATTGAGTGGAGGCACTCCTAATCTTATTCCACTCTGTCATCTTGCTCAAAATAAAACAGGTTGGCAACATATCAAAATTAATAGAAAACATAGAAAATGGTTTAGCTATTCCAAAATCATTAAAATTCGTAACACAATAAGAAATGGAATACTATTTGCAAAATTAATCAGAGTACATGGCCATAAAAAACAGGTATATCAAAATACGCAAATTAATAATTAATTACATAGAATACACGTTTTATGTAACCTTTTCATAATTAATATTCTCGTCATGTCCAATTAACGCTAAACAAGAGAATAATATACAGCAGATCGACAAAAACATAAATATTGACAACAGAAATCTTTCACATCAGCTGTCCGGGAAGAAAAACAACTCCGCCTTCCGTACTCGCAAGTACAAAGAGTGCCGACAGCGGCACAAGAGCCGACAGCGGCACAAGAGCCGATAGCGGCTTCGCCTCGCAAGTATTGTTGCGCCCGCCTGTGCGGCACGCTTGATCTCACTCGCCTGCGTAACGGCATTTCCAGAACGTCCGTTTCACTGAATTCTTTAGGAAAAACTCACTCCCGAGTAATCTCAAGGAGTCCCTTAATACTATCACAATGGATAACTCAACACTGTCCATCATCACACGCATGTACTAGCCTGAAACTTAAAACAGCGTCTAAGTACATCGGCAATGACTAATAAAAACACACATTCATGAAATATTACAACAAGTTACAATATCATATTTACATTCCTTAATCTACTGTGACTCAGCTGAAAACTTAAACTAGCAGCTTGGATTTTTCAGATGATTACTAATCAGTTACTCTTAAATCATTTAGTCAAAATTAATTACTTATTAATTACAACTTCTTTAATGACCTCTGGATCAGGCAAAAGCATCGTAACATGGCACATCCTTAAATCTTACACTCTATATTTACATACTGTACAAATTACCCTTTCTGTGGTATTAATGGATCCTAGGTTGGTACAATTTCAAGTCTACAATATTCCGTATACCTAATCGTTTTCCAGAGCTTGGATACTCTAAGCAATAAGCATTTGTGTGAGGTATACCAATGACTTTATATGGTCCATTATAAGCAGACTTAAATTTAGAGATTTCATTGTCTATCTCGCTCGATTTCTCATGAGCTTTTACAAGTACTAAGTCTCCGATTGCAAACTTAGCAAAACGCGCTTTAGCGTCATGACGACGTATGCGAGCATCGGCTTTTAGCTTCATTACTTCTCGCAAACGATCTTTTTTCACACCAATACTAATGTCAATCCGTGGAGGGAATTTAATTATCTCTTCCAACTCACTTTCTACACTTTTGTCAATGCCGAAATTCCTCACATTACAGTAGTTCAAATTCATACCTACGTCAATAGCATCCGGCCAGTTAACAATGTGTATTGGCTGGAATTGCCTATGCACACCGTCTCCTGCCTCGTCAAAACTAACTACTATTGTTTTATCTTGTGACGTACATGTCAATGTTTTGCTTTCGCAATTAATCACTGCACGGTACTTTAATAGCCAATCTAACCCGATAATTACTTCCGTAGTCAAGTCTGGCACGACGACAAACTCTTGTTGAAACCGTGCCCCACATATCTCGAAGTTGACAAAAATCTGTTTTGTGACCGGTTTACTGGCCTTCCCAGTAGCACCGATAATTTTCACTCCTGTTACTGGCATAACTACGATGCCAGGTCTGTCTTTCAGTAACTCAAATATTTTCCCAGATACAGCACTCAATTCTGCACCGGTGTCAATCAACACGTTTAGTTGTAGGTCATGTATATTAACAGACACTACTATCTGTCTACACTTGTCCTCGACTGTTTCTTTATTTTCCCACAGTAAATCCTCGTCTATATCCAGGTCATTCCAGAAGAAACCATCCGGCTTTGATCCTAAATCCGGCTTATCTGGCGGCTTTTTCAGCCTCTGTTCAAATACAGTTTTAATTTCAACACGTTTGTCCTGAGGCTTAGTCTGTAGCTTCGCCTCCAATACCGAAATCTTTTCCTGTAACTCGTCAACTAGTGAGTGTTGCTTAGCTATCAATTCATTAATCGTCACCTTCGTTGATTCCACTTTGGTCAGATTAATCTCATCTGCCAATCTACCTGGAGGAATGTGCCCAGTATTATCTGCAATTACTTCCTCTGGATCTGCGCAACCCACACTGCTACCGTCTGACCGTATAACGTCAGCTCTAACCTCATACACGCTGTAATCTATGTGCTTTTCTACCAATCGTGTCCGGCTATCACTAAAATTTTCGTAATCTTTCTCCTTAATACTCTCGCAATGTTTAAACTGGAGGTTTGCGTCGGATGGGTCGGTTACTTCTACCACTGAAACTTTCGGTAAGGTCTGCCGGTTAGGGCCAGAAGTTTCCGTTACTACTTCAACATCTAACTCCTGCGGGACGAAATACGACGAATCTTGCTCGTGCTCCCCCTTAACATCAACTATTTCTAGTAAAGTCTGCCGATTAGGGCCAGAACTTTCTATCATTTCACAAACACTATCTTCCTGCGGGACGAGACGCGGAAAATCCTGCACGCGCTCCCCATAAACGCTTCTCCCATACAGACCCCTATAATCTCTTAGTTCGTCGTATAAGCGACCGAACTGCCCTAACCAGACCTCATCCCTCTCTGCATCCCCTCGCTCGATGACGGACGTTTTATCCGACATCTGATTTTCTCTCAACACTTGTGAATCATTATTAAACTCAATCTCCAGTTCCGCTGTGGGTATTACAGCTGCCACTTTATGATCGATTTCCGGAACACTACTTAAATTGTTCTCACTGACAGTGAATGTATTTTCTACTGCCGTGTATACAGCTCATCTACTACTTGTGGGCGCACTCTTTTCTCTTAACACTGGCACACTCTCCCGCCGTTGATTATTCCATACGGAATTTTCATAACGGCGACACCTGGGTTTTCTCTTGTTATTGGGCCGCCAAAATTTCTCCACGCCCGCTCGGCCCCTCACCGGCGCGGCTAATGGTTTCCCTGTCTCGTCCCAGCAGATACGCTCCCCGGATGCTGCTGAGGCGGCTGATCACACCCTCTGGCGTAATTACTATTCTGTGAAGCCCGTATCACGTTAGTATGATACTGGTTTATGTCATTCCTGTTATTATTTGCATTGTACCGATTGTTATTACGGTCCGAACCATTATTGTTATTGCTGCGGTATGCATTATTCCCATGGTTATCGTTGTTATGGTTGGGGTGGTACCCCTTGTTGTTACCACGGCCTCTACCACTGTCGCGATTATTGCGCCAATTGTCCTCGTCCTCAACTCTTTCCAGGAAATCATTGATTGTCCTGTAATTGCTTCCTACGTAGCGTTTTGTATCATCTGGAAGCTTCTTGTAGAGTTCCCAGACTATTTCGGATTCCGTGCGGCGATCACGCAAATATTCCAACTTGCGGATCCAGCCCTCACAAAACTCCCTCATCGAACCGCGCGAATTCGCATCGAAAGGTCTCGATACGACAAATTCGCGGCAGACACTTTGCTGTTTTTGCTCTGACCAGTATTCAGCCAGAAACAAATTTTTAAACTCGTCAAAAGTCAGGTTCGTAATGTTGAGGTTTAAGCCCCAACGCTTGGCATCACCAGCCAGCACATCAATAACCGCATTAATTTTTCTCTCATTAGTCCATGATCTGGATAAAACTCTTTCACAATTTTTAATGAAATCCGTCGCGTGAATACCGCCTTTTTTCAAGGGGTCCAACCGCTCCTCTTTCGTCAACAATTCCGAACTATGTGCACAGATTGGCACATAGCTCTGCTTTTTGTCAAGTTTCTTTTCTAATTCCGACACTGTCGTAATTACTTGGCTAGTGGTTGTCGCAAGCGTTTCCACTTCCCTCTTTTTCTCTTCGCAGGTATCAGCCTGCTCCCTCACTTTAGTGTCTACTTCAAACACTAAAGCCTTTAAAGTTTCCACATTCTGTTGATCCTCTTTTTTCACTAATTGAATTTGTTCCGTCACCTTATTCCCGATGATCGGAGCAACAGCTTCTCCTACACTTTTCTCGATTCTGCTAATTTCGGAATCAAAACGAGTATTTATGCTCGCAATTTCCGCCTGAACGCTTACCATTTCCTGTTTAAGATTACCGATTTCGGTATTAATAACAGCAATATCTTCTTTGATTTTATCAACTTTTGTGTTAACAACTCCAACATTGTTGTTAACAACGTTAATAGCTTTGTTCTGATTGTCTAGCATCCATTCAATTATTTCAGACTGAGCTTCTTGCTTGGCAGCCTGATCTTCTTGCTTGGCAGACAGAGCTTTAATTTCCGCCGATTGACTCTTGATTTCGTTAATCAAAACATTCAATAAATCAGTTAAATTCCCGGAAACTACCGGTTTTACTTCCGTAGCGGCTTCCTCTTTAATTGTTCCCCCATATTCGTCATCAAGGGATTCAGATTTGATTTTCACTTCCGATTCCGAAACATTTACTAAAGTTTGGAATTCCATTTCTGCTCTTTGTTGCGTTTCGGCGGTCGCGTCTTTCATGCTAGCCGCCTGCCCCTGAACAATGGGTACCGCGGTGCGCGTTTCCCACTGTTCGACCGATTGTTCCGTATCCAAGTCTACCAAATTTTGGCAATTGTTGCATTCACTCATTTTAATGATTTTCAATATAAATGCCAAATCTCAAATACAATTAGGATTACTCCCACTACTTATTCTCGCTGACGTAATGACCATTTCGTAACCAGTACTTTGTTACGAGATTAGCACAATGCAAAATTCGTGTCCAGAACAACCTCAAAGTTGAAGATGTCCTGTCACCAGGTCGCCACGTGTAACCTCCCCCTCACTTACCGACCTTAATGACAGTGAAAAATGAAACCGCGTGTACCTAATGGGAGTTTTGGAAAAGCATCGTCACCGAAGTTAATTTGTCGGTAAAGAGGGAGGAAAGGGTTACATCTAAATGAAAGGAAAAATGCAAATGAAACTGGTGGAAAATTGATTTTAAAAGGGGTAAAGATAATAAAGAAAGTAAATGTGCGGCCGTTACGTTAACAATCAACTAGCGGTAATTAGATATTTGAGATTTGGGGGAAATTACGGTCACCAGTCCTAAGGACAATTAGTATAGTAGCTGAAAAAGAAAGGTTATTACACATATAATTTGCACTAGAAGCGTGGCAACTGAAGGTTGACACGTGTAGTGTGAAAACTGAAAGTTTGTCAGAAGTAATAAATTTCGCTACACCCTGACTTAATTTAGCAAAAGGATTAATAAAACCGGAAAATCGAAAGTTAATTTAGTGACTGAAGTTAATAGTGAGCTTTCTTTCTGAAGCACATCGAAATTCAGTAAAATACGGTTAGTCTTGGACTACCTCAACAATCATTTCAAAAACTACTCGGATCTACGCAATTTAGAAATAAGAGATTTAACTTTGAATTTGAATTAAATGATTCCGAACAATTAATAATAGTAAAATTTAGTACGTACCAAGCTGAGCTGCAGTCACAGGTAAGCTAAAATACGGTAACAAAGCTCGCACTCTTAATTCGTGCTTGTGTAATCTGAATACTTTAGCCAGCTATTAATGTCATAATTGAACTTTGAAATTAAAGCAGTGAAAACGAGTTAGCTATATTACTTTAATGCTGGCGTTTGAATTTCAACGACACTCGGGTTCATTTCGGAAAAGGAAGGGACTCTGCTTGGTAATGCAATTGGGACAATGAGCAACAAACGTTCATGCTAAGTTGCTGTAATTATAGTGACGAAAATGGAACAGTTTGAAAAGCTGAGGTCTGCCATACAGTTCTAAAACTTTACGTGCGTCCAGTCTTCCTTGTCGGTTGATTGAAGGTTTGAAGCCGTCGGTCGAGGAGGTGGCGACAGTCACTCATTGTCGGCCGTCGCTGTTGCAGAAGCTGGATGTTGGCGCGCCTTCTTCTCGACACGGTCACCAGACGAAACGGGCTCTTGATGTGCGCTAGTTAATGTTTCCCGTCCGCGACACCATGTCAGAAACTATCATCGCAAGTCGATCGCAATTACATGCTGCCAAACCCCGAAAGCGCGGCAACTCGCGGGAGCGTCACACAACACACCTGCTCCACTCGCTACTCCAGCCAGACTCCCTCTCTCTGCTCAGCCCGCGCTCCACGCGGCAGAGTTCACACTACCAAAGATCCTACACACTTTGATTCTTCACACGACCTATCGATGTATTCGTTCGATAACATCGTTTTCCCTAGGCAAGACCCAGCGTAAAAATACAAATAATATTTACAAAACAACCAATTATACATCGACATCAGTGCATAAATATATATATACAAACAGTAAAACAATTACAATACATAAAGAGACAGAAATGTCATATCTTGAGGTGACAAAACATGGAAAAAAATAATAGTACAATAGATGGAATAGGAGGATATGCATTTCCGGCGTTACAGCACCACATTTCAAAAGCTTCTATTCTCTTCTTGTCCAAACTATTTACCGTCCATGTTTCACTTCCATACATGGCTACACTCCATACAAATACTTTCAAAAATGACTTCCTGACACTTAAATCTATACTCGATGTTAACAAATTTCTCTTCTTCAGAAAAGCTTTCCTTGCCATTGCCAGTCTACATTTAATATCCTCTCTACTTCGACCATCATCAGTTATTTTGTTCCCCAAATAGGAAAACTCCTTTACTACTTTAAGTGTCTCATTTTCTAATCTAATTCCCTCACCATCACCCGACTTAATTCGACTACATTCCATTATCCTCGTTTTGCTTTTGTTGATGTTCATCTTATATCCTCCCTTCAAGACACCATCCATTCCGTTCAACTGCTCTTCCAAGTCCTTTGCTGTCTCTGACAGAATTACAATGTCATCGGCGAACCTCAAAGTTTTTATTTTTTCTCCATGGATTTTAATACCTACTCCAAATTTTTCTTTTGTTTCCTTTACTGCTTGCTCAATATACAGATTGAATAACATCGGGGAGAGGCTACAACCCTGTCTTACTCCCTTCCCAACCACTGCTTCCCTTTCATGTCCCTCGACTCTTATAACTGCCATCTGGTTTCTGTACAAATTTTATATAGCCTTTCGCTCCCTGTATTTTACCCCTGCCACCTTTGGAATTTGAAATAGAGTATTCCAGTCAACATTGTCAAAAGCTTTCTCTAAGTCTACAAATGCTAGAAACGTAGGTTTCCCTTTCCTTAATATTTCTTCTAAGATTAGTCGTAAGGTCAGTATTGCCTTACGTGTTCCAGTATTTCTACGGAATCCAAACTGATCTTCCCCGAGGTCGGCTTCTACTAGTTTTTCCATTCGTCTGTAAAGAATTCGTGTTAGTACTTTGCAGCTGTGGCTTATTAAGCTGATTGTCCGGTAATTTTCACATCTGTCAACACCTGCTTTCTTTGGGATTGGAATTATTATATTCTTCTTGAAGTCTGAGGGTATTTCGCCTGTTTCATACATCTTGCTCACCAGATGGTAGAGTTTTGTCAGGACTGGCTCTCCCAAGGCCGTCAGTAGTTCCAATGGAATGTTGTCTACTCCGGGGGCCTTGTTTCGACTCAGGTCTTTCAGTGCTGTGTCAAACTCTTCACGCAGTATCGTATCTCCCATTTCATCTTCATCTACATCCTCTTCCATTTCCATAATATTGTCCTCAAGTGCATCGCCCTTGTATAGACCCTCTATATACTCCTTCCACCTTTCTGCTTTCCCTTCTTTGCTTAGAACTGGGTTTCCATCTGAGCTCTTGATGTTCATACAAGTGGTTTTCTTATCTCCAAAGGTCTCTTTAATTTTCCTGTAGGCAGTATCTATCTTAACCCTAGTGAGATAAGCCTCTACATCCTTACATTTGTCCTCTAGCCATCCCTGCTTAGCCATTTTGCACTTCCTGTCGATCTCATTTTTGAGACGTTTGTATTCTTTTTTGCCTGCTTCATTTACTGCATTTTTATATTTTCTCCTTTCATCAATTAAATTCAATATTTCTTCTGTTACCCAAGGATTTCTACTAGCCCTCATCTTTTTACCTACTTGATCCTCTGCTGCCTTCACTACTTCATCCCTCAAAGCTACCCATTCTTCTTCTACTGTATTTCTTTCCCCCATTCCTGTCAATTGTTCCCTTATCCTCTCCCTGAAACTCTGTACAACCTCTGGTTCTTTCAGTTTATCCAGGTCCCATCTCCTTAAATTCCCACCTTTTTCAAGTTTCTTCAGTTTTAATCTACAGGTCATAACCAATAGATTGTGGTCAGAGTCCACATGTGCCCCTGGAAATGTCTTACAATTTAAAACCTGGTTCCTAAATCTCTGTCTTACCATTATATAATCTATCTGATACCTTTTAGTATCTCCAGGGTTCTTCCATGTATACAACCTTCTATCATGGTTCTTAAACCAAGTGTTAGCTATGATTAAGTGGTGCTCTGTGCAAAATTCTACCAGGCGGCTTCCTCTTTCATTTCTTAGCCCCAATCCATATTCACCTACTACGTTTCCTTCTCTCCCTTTTCCTACACTCGAATTCCAGTCACCAATGACTATTAAATTTTCGTCTCCCTTCACTATCTGAATAATATCTTTTATTTCATCATACATTTCCTCAATTTCTTCGTCATCTGCAGAGCTAGTTGGCATATAAACTTGTACTACTGTAGTAGGTGTGGGCTTCGTATCTATCTTGGCCACAATAATGCGTTCACTATGCTGTTTGTAGTAGCTTACCCGCATTGCTATTTTCCTATTCATTATTAAAATCTACTCCTGCATTACCCCTATTTGACTTTGTGTTTATAACCCTGTAGTCACCTGACCAGAAGTCTTGTTCCTCCTGCCACCGAACTTCACTAATTCCCACTATATCTAACTTTAACCTATCCATTTCCCTTTTTAAATTTTCTAACCTACCTGCCCGATTAAGGGATCTGACATTCCACGCTCCGATCCGTAGAATGCCAGTTTTCTTTCTCCTAGAACATAGAACTACCTAAACCTAACAAACCTAAGTACATCACACACATCCACTCACAGATGTATGACACACATATTCTACTGGCTGTTTTCGTAAGAGCATGCGAACGTGTAACAGGAAGTGGAGAGCGATTCACTGAACAATTTGAGGCAGGGAACCTAGGATCGGACAAGCCAGCTTAAGGAGTTACGGAAGTAAACTTGTCTACCGCTTTGTCTAGCATTACTGCTTCCCAGCTTATTTACAACTAACATGCGCGCAAGTTTACACGTACTGTGTTGTGTATTTACTTGCAAATTCTTTACTTCCCGCGAGGGAACAGGGAGGACCAGCCTTATTACTACGCCGGTTTTGTTTACTCTACATGTCCATCAGAAAATGTTCAGATGTGAGTGAAATCATATGGGACTTAACTGCTAGGGTAATCAGTCCCTAAGCTTACACACTACTTAACCTAAATTATCATGCTCGAGGGAGGACTCGAACCTCCAGCGGGACCAGCCGCACAGTCCGTGACTGCAGCGCCTGAGACCGCTCGGCTAATCCCGCGCGGCTCTGCGGCTGATCATGTGGCAGAAGTAGTTCTGTCGCATTTCTCTATTATGAGGAATTCCTCGAAGGATGGGCCGTCTCCATGGTGCCAACCCTTGTCACACAGAAGTAGGCTGAAGAACGGAACTGGCCCACTGCTGCTGCACGGTGTGCTGCGTCAGAATGGGGTTACTGACTTTGGCGACAGTACCCGGAACACTGGCTACAGGTTGCGTTTGGTTTATATAGGTCGCTACTGTAGAGTTCTGTAGGCAGAACAGAGAAAAAAGGACTCGAAAGTTGTCCTAACAATTCACATAAAGGTGATATCTAACGATCCGTTCTTTTTATTAGGAAAGTGCCATAAAATGAATAATGGAGTAAAATTTGCGGGAAAGAACCAAGTACTTGTCTAGGTAAGACCTCCATTTCCTGTGATTTGTAGCAGATAGACATGCTGGGTAGAACTGTACAAGAGGGAAGCATGGTGTGTAGACGTTCCTAATTGTGAGTGGTGCTATTTATTTCCTCCTTTTAAATCACTCCAATATGGAAATATTATTATCTTTCCTGGCTCACTTGCTTTTGTTCTATAGTAAGACGTTTAACTGTGTATGACTTTCACTACACCGTGGTGACAAAAGCCATAGGATAGCGATATCCACACATACAGATGGCGGTGGCACTGCGTACACATGGCATAAAACGACAACGCACTGGCAGAGTTTTGAACGATATTATGGGTATTACCTTTAATTGTCTTATCATCCAATATTTTCTCTGCTTTTACTTAATCTGACGTCTGTATGACCATGCTCTCTGATGTGAAACTTCATTATTAAAAAATTTTCTGCTTATGTTGCAATAACTGGGAAGGTGAAACTCCTTTAAAAATATTTACTGGAACTGTTGAGTGAAACTGAATGCAAGTGAACCTGCTTAAACTGCTGAATGAAACTGAATGTACTGTCTCTTTGTTACATTATCATTTCAACACTGACCTACAGAATTTTCCCTGACAAATAGAATTCAAACTTTTCCTATTCATTAATTAATCAAAATATTCAACGGTAACGCGATCTGACTCCTTTCAAATTAATTCAAAAGAATGATCCTGAATAAGAAGAAAACCTTACAATAAACCATACATTTCCTAAGTCACATGTCCATCTGGTGGCTCTGTTGTGACTGCCGATGACAGAATGTGCTATGAATAAACGACAGACCCATTCATAACTCAGTGCTATTCAGAGACGTACAGAACAATACGATGGAGCAGTAGTAATAAAGTTTCGAAGAACTCACTGACATGCACGTTGTGTATGGGGAAGTACGGTGGCATGCTCCCGCAGCTGAAAGGCTGTACAGCGAACGGTTTCCTAGCAGGCATCATCCGTCAAGACGAGTGGTTATCACTCTTGATCGGCGAATGCGGGAGGCTGATTCATTGGAAAGAAGAAACGAAGGAACTGGCAACATGAGGACCACTCGCACACTCGATTTAGAAGAGGAGGTCCGGGAACGTGTTGCAGCAGACTCCAAGTACTTGTCGCACTGCACGTGAAATGGGTGCTGCACATACTAAGAGTGTGGCGGGTACTCCAGGAACAACAATTACACTCATATCATCCTCGACGAGTCCATGCAATGCTAGTGACTGCACCAAGGATCACATGTGTCAGTCGATGCTCTGACTATGGATTGATCGACCAGATTTCTTTCAAATCGCGCTGTTTACTGCTGAGGCTCCGTTTGGTTGTGATGGTTGATACGCTCGCTAAACCCACTGGGCAGAACAGGTAATAGGATTGTGGAAAGGGCCAAAGGTTGAGGTAATTTCCTCCTTCTAATTGTCATTTATTGTAATTTAATAATTTTTACAACCAAAGCGGTACATAGGCGGACCTTTACCGAATGACTCTTTCACGGCTGAAGGCCTCCAAACAAGAAATCTTAACAAATCAACAAGATAAAATCCAATTCAGATAGCAATAAAATAATTTTAAAAAATCACAGCAAGTAGATAGAACAAACATATGCACGGTGCAAAACCAAAGGCTGAAGGCTACAATTAAGTTTCAAAATTTTACAATATATTACGATAGACTTTTAAGGCAGAAGGCCACAATGTTTAAAAACAAGAAATCTTAGAAATCAACAAGATAAAAATTAAATTAAGAAAGCAATAAAATAATTAAAAAATATCACAGCAAGTAGTTAGAACCAACATATGCAAGGAGCAATACCAAAGGCTGAAGGCCACAATTAAGTCTCAAAATTTTAAAACATATTACGACAATCTATTAAAAGCAAAAGGCCGCAATGTTTAAGTTTGAAAGATAAATTTAAGAATTAATTTTGCAAAATTTTTAAGAAAAAAGAAAAATAACCACAAGCCTTAAATTCTAAGCAGCTGAAAAGAGATAATTAAACACGGGTGGCACTCAGAAGCCTCCAGGTAGGTCGGTCTGCCCTCGTTCACTTAGGCGAGACAGGTGGTGAGCCCAGCTACACTTGATCCGTCGGAACACAAGCAGGGGACAGTCAAGGACCTACCGGCAAACGACTGGCTTTCCACCAGTCGGTACATGAGAATTCAAACAGAAAATCTCGCCAACAGCGAACCACCGAAACGAACCACACAACGTTACTGGACGTTGTTTGGATACGTGAAATCACTACTGAACTCTGACGACCTGGGTCGGTGAACCACGAAACTCGTAGCGATCGGACAGCTCCACACACGCTCCGACACTGCGCAGGGACCGGCAGTGGATGCAGCCGACAGCACCGCGCGGAGATATCTTCCCTGGTCCGCAGCAACCGAGCGATTGCCCACTGGTCCGTCCGCGACTGCTGCTCCGTCGCGACTGCACTGCTGGTGCGTTTCCCACTCACTTCCAGACACACGACGCAGAAATACTGGCACAGACGCAACCATGCCGAGGAAACACGCCCACAGGCTAAACGACATTCCTGTACCAAGAAAGGGCCCGCATCTCGTGGTCGTGCGGTAGCGTTCTTGCTTCCCACGCCCGGGTTCCCGGGTTCGATTCCCGGCGGGATCAGGGATTTTCTCTGCCTCGTGATGGCTGGGTGTTGTGTGCTGTCCTTAGGTTAGTTAGGTTTAAGTAGTTCTAAGTTCTAGGGGACTGATGACCGTAGCAGTTAAGTCCCATAGTGCTCGGAGCCATTTGAACCAAGAAAGGACTGACCCAAGTTCCTCAAGACTGTAGTTGAAGGGGACCAGAAGCGCTCAGAGAACCAATTACACGTCGCCTACGAGACGGAGCACTGCCCTCAAAATGCCGATAACCCCTAAAATAGTCCTCAAAAAAATAGCTCTGAGCCCTATGCGACTTAACTTCTGAGGTCATCAGTCGCCTAGAACTTAGAACTAATTAAACCTAACTAACCTAAGGACATCACACACATCCATGCCCGAGGCAGGATTCGAACCTGCGACCGTAGCGGTCACGCGGTTCCAGACTGAAGCGCCTTTAACCGCACGGCCACACCGGCCGGCAAAAAATAGTCCTCAATGGAAATAACGGCAACTACACACACTACCTGACAAACACTTGCGCGAAGACATGAACGATACCCAACAGTCACTAAACACGCACGAAGACAAATCGGGAGTCGGTACACACACACACACACACACACACACACACACACAGACGACTCATGAACGATCGGCGAGCCAAAACGCGTCATCCGGTGGGACGAACGACCGACGATCTACCTAGATCGTGGCCCGGCTCAAAGTGATGCGTGGCGGCAATGGTCGGACGAGCCATGTCGACGCAGACCTCACTGCTGCTCCAACCCAACTGCACTAGGGCCGCATTGCAACTCCCCGACTGGCAGGCCCAGACTGCGCTCCAGACGTGTTCCATCTGACTGGCAGACCCGAACTCACGACACGGACTCCGAACCCGAACTGCGAGCAACTAACTTACTACATACAACGAGCGGGAAGTAATAGCAGTCGAGCAAAGGTACTCCGAGAGTGGATATATCGTTATGCGCTGCTAAAGCTGCTCACGGTCAGGCAAAGCAGCAACTCGGTGACAGTAGTAATTTAAATTAAGGCAGTGAGGAAGTACGTTAAAAACAGGGTGTAAAATACATGATGGCGGGAACACGAGCCGCGCACAGCTGAATGGTGTTTCGAACAGTAGGAATAGCCACGTGTGGATTGAGGAAAACTCTCAAGTTCTAAAAAAAATGGCTCTGAGCACTATGGGACTCAACTGCTGAGGTCATTAGTCCGCTAGAACTTAGAACTAGTTAAACCTAACTAACCTAAGGACATCACAAACATCCGTGCCCGAGGCAGGATTCGAACCTGCGACCGCAGCGGTCTTGCGGATCCAGACTGCAGCGCCTTTAACCGCACGGCCACTTCGGCCGGCACTCTCAAGTTCTACCTGAGTTGGAGAACGTAACCTTGGCTGTTCGTGAGAGGATGTGGATACAACATGACGGTACACCGCGTCACTTCAGTGTGGATGTCCGCAGCCATCTTAGTGCTGTATTTCGTGTTCGCTGGATTGGAAGAGGAGGTCCTATTCCATGGCCTGCGAAGTCACCTGATCTCAATCCCCTTGATAATTTCCTATGGGGATATCTAAAATCACTTGTGTATTAGATCCCAACGGATACAGAGATGGAATTAGTTGTCAGAATTGTAGCTGCCTGAGATGTGATTCGAAACACACCAGTGATATTTGTCAGGGTGCGGGAGAACCTTGTTTCCCGATGTGACAGTTGCGTTGAGGTTGATGGCCATCAGTTTCAGCACATTTTCTAATGTACAGCACATGGAACGTCCACTGTGTCAATGACAGTACCTGCAGTTAACTGTAACTAACGTAAATAAAAAAGTACACAATAACATGATTCTATTCTTACGATCTTCTTAAACTGGCTTCTCCGACCTCAGGTTCCCCACCTCAAATTCAGTGGATCATCCTCCATGTCCTGTTAAATTTTTACACACTCTTACGGAAACAACCTGCATACATATTATAAATTGAAGTCCTCTGCCCCTTTCTCTGCCACTATGTGAAGGCTATTCTCGGGGACTCTATCGGCGATTTTGATACAGTTTCTGTAGTAGATACACTGATTCATGAGGATAGTTTGTCCACACAGTTTATTACCGCTTCGCCTGCCAAGTTTTCTCGCCATAGGTACTTATAACAAAGTACTAGATGTGTGAGGCTGGGAAGTGTCACGAAACAGGTTCACTCAGCTGCCCCTATCACTGTCGTTTTAGGCAACCTGTTATTTTATTTAAAAACAATGGTTCAAATGGCTCTGAGTACTATGGGACTCAACTTCTGAGGTTATCAGTCTCCTAGAACTTAGAACTACTTAAACCTAAGGACATCACACACATCCATGCCCGAGTCAGGATTCGAACCTGCGACCGTAGCGGTCGCGCGTTCCAGACTGTAGCGCCTAGAACCGTTCGGCCAACGTGGCCAGCTGTTATTTTATAGCTCGTCTTTATAAGACACGAGCGATACTTTAATATTCTCTCACACGCTACGCGCAAGCTTTTAGTCCTGTAGGAAAAAAATGAACAGGGAATTTTTCAGGACATTTAATGTAGTTAAATTATGTGCTGGGATACGTTGGGACAGAGGCGATAGATTCTGAGTTAGTGAAGAAAAACGTACAAAGGTGACCTTGAACGCATGACCACGCCCACACTCAGCTCCCACTGCTTAGGTCTGTAATATATTGCTCATGGCACTCCTTACTACCACCGTACAAAAATTTGTGACTACACGAAGTATTCCCCGCATTCGACCTTTTTTAGTCTCTATTGGCTCGCTTTATTACACCACCAGCTCCCTCGAGTATTTGTAAATTGTAAAATTGACGTTTGCATAAGTTTTATACTAAACAAATTTGTGAATTTTAAACAGCATAAAATAAACTGTCTAAATCGTTGTGATGCCTCGATCAACAGAGCCCAAAATTGATCAAATGTCTACTGGCGAGGAATGAGCGCGTGATGGAGGTGCGTTTGGAGGTCACTCTTGCAGGTTTTCTTGAATTACTCGAAAACCGAGACCTCTACCGAAAGCGTATCCCAGTACAAAATTTAACTGTATTTCATTTCCTACAAAAAGGTCCCGGTCATTTTCCCAGTAGGAATAATAGCTTGCGCGTAACGAGGGAGATAACATGGGGATTCTGGAGTGTGGTTTATAAAGACCAGCTATTACATTGCAGGACGAGTAAAACGACAGCAGTATGGGCAGTAGAATCACTTTGTATATCTGACGTACCACTTGAGAGCCGTCTAGTACATTTTCTCTGACGTTTCGGAAGGTATTTGCAATTTCGTTTCTGCGATGTGTAAGTAGTGTCAGCAGAAACAACGTCTTTCCTGTGACGTCAGGTTTTTTTCCCTTGACAAACAAAATGAACTGAAAACTGAATTTTACGTCCTGTTCGAAAGAGCGAGCTCAAATTAGCCTAGTCCGATATTCGTTTCATGGATCTGTATTACCGAGGACACTTAACACATGAAGATGTGGGCAGCGTTGCTGCGTGGCCGCAGCTGTCAGTGAGGACCTGGGCGATCCACGAGTCGTTTCTAGGGTACCGGTTATTCTACAAGTTTTAATGTCCCGGTTAACGCACATCGATAAGGCGAACACCGAACTAGACTAGTTTGGAACCGCTGTATCGAATGAGGAAGAAAAATTCGGCTTTAAAAAATAATGAAAGAAACAGATGAACTGCAGTGACACTGGGTGTCACAAGAAAGACGTGATTAATGGTATTTGTTTCGGTTGACCGTAGCTATGCATTCAAAATACGAAATTGCAGATATCGGCCTAAATACCGCAGGAGGTAGGGCTGACGACTCTTAACAGGAGGGGTCCATCCCCAAGTGTAGGAATGTATAAAATCAATCTTAAAGGGCTATATGAACGTGGATCTAGAATACTTCCTTAGGGAGTTACATGAGTGTACTGGTAATATTGCACAGGGTACATTTAACAACGTATATTTATGAAACGTACTCGAAGTGATCACCTCCTCTTTTGATGCATGCACTGAGTCCCTGTCCCATCTGTGCCATACTCTGTTACACAGTTATGGAGTGTGTCGTACATGGTCAGATCCATTTCTGAAGCACGCCTTCAGTGTGTCGTCAGTGGATAATGGAGATGAGAGTCATTGGCCCATAGGCCCCTTGCGGGGCAGGTCCGGCCACCTTGGTGCAGCTCTTATTACATTCGACGCCACATTGGGTGACCTGCGCGACGGTTGGGATGAAATGATGATGAAGACAACGCAACACACAGTCCTTGAGCGGAGAAAAGCTCAGATCCAGCCGGGAATTGAACCCTGGCCCGTAGGACGGCAGTCCGTCACGTTGACCATTCAGCTATCGGGGCTGACTCGTCAGTGGGTGTAGGAGTTGAATACGACAATGATTTTAAACATCCCAAGGGTACAAATACAATGAATTTATAGTGACTGTGCAGGGCTTGCAGTAGATCCCCCGACGAATGTATCGATTCAGAAACTGGTTATCGAGGTAGATGCGATCTTTTAGGGTAACGTAACGTTAAACACCACGGCACATAATCCTCATCCGTTGAACATTGTCCAGAAGGACATTACCAAGAAAATCAACTACGTCGTTTCTGACACATTGTAAGTACACCATCTGCTCATCTCATAAAGAGAATGTGAACACAACTATATCAAGCGGAATTGACCACTAGACGTCACACAAGGTGGATCCCCAGTATACAGGGAGACAGAGAATATTATGTTGTCAGTACAGAAGTAGTAACTGCAGAACGGTCGGTTAAGAGTGTTCACTGACTTCGAACGTGGTGTGTCTTCTGAGTAAGCGACTCATTTCCAGTACTCAACGACGCTTGAGGTAGTGTAAAAATCGATATGTGGGAACATGTGATTCGGAGTGGCTGTGCGCTGTACAAATCCTATGGAGGTTTAGCGATTTGTGAATACCTGGAAACGTTGCTTGCCACCATGTGTAGTGCCAACACAAGAATGAAGGAGGTGGTGCTGCGGTATGTTTTTCGAAGTGAAGGCGTGGTCCCTTGACCGCGCTAAGGAAAACACTAAATGCGGAAGAATATGTACAAAACTTAGAGCATTATATGCTGCGCGCAGTAGAGGAACAGTTCCGATGTGATGATTGTCTGTATTAGCATGACAATACAACGTGCCATAAAGCAACATCTGTGAGGCAAAGGCATGTAGATAATAATATTTCTGAAATGGACCGGCCTACACGGAGTCCCGATCGGAACTCTTTTGGCCTGAGCTGGGACACTGACCTCATTTCTGGCCCTAGCGTCGACACCACTACCTTCCCTGGTTTCGGAACCTGTGTAAAAGTGGGCTGCCATTGCTCAACCGAGATTCTGACCCTTCATTGAGAGGGTCTTCAGCAGAGATGAAGGCATCAAAAGGCGAAGGGTGGACACACCGCATGTTAATGTCCCATAAAACGTATCTGGATACTTTTGACCAAACAGCTTACGTTTCCTCATTAAGAAGTTGTGCGAGCAGATAGGTCTCAATCGTGAATGATTCCATCACACTTGTTGACACTGAAAACAATTGGGAACCTCTTCCGTTAATCAGTAAAGATGGATTTGCGGACCTATATTCATATACAATTCAAGTAATACAAAATTGTTAAGGCTTTCGTGGTCACTTGTTGACAAACTGCCTGTTGAGTTCCGTCTCGGGTTCTTCGGCCTACGTTCATCTGATGATTTTACTGACGTTTCGCCAGCACGAGTGGCTGGCATTTTCAAAGCTTCACCCTCCACTGCCGGTGGTGAACTGGAGCCGATCTCGCGGCCGCAGACTATATGTGCCTGGCGCGCCAACGTCCGAGGGCTTCTCCGCGATAATTTCCGGTGCGGTTGTACTCTTGCTACCTGCGACGGTCGTTCGCTGCAGTACGAGAAACCAGGATGCGTTTACCTTAAGGCTTTCCTCTTTCTTGTTGAAGCTCTTCGCCTGTTTTTGTATTTCTTCTACACAGTGCTTCTCTGCACAAATTATCAAACCACCACCAGAGCCAGAAAAGATGCATGATTCAAACGCGTGCAGGACGAATATGTGAGCCGGAGCACCTCAGACGCGAAATGCAGTACATGGAAAGTGTTCTGAGGAGCAATGGGTACTCCACAAATTATATTAGAAGTGTAACGGAACCAAACGCTCGGCGAAGTAAGGAATCAGAAAAAGAAATATCGGGTAATGCCTTTCTGCCATACATTTCCAGAATGACGGACAGAATCGGCCTATATTGCGCAAACAGGGCGTAAAGGCGATTTTCAAACCGACAAGGAAGATCAAAGAGTGTCTTAGATCGTCAAAGGAGAGAAGGGACCCATTTTCAATGTCGGGAATATACCGTAGACCATGCTCATGCGGAAAAGCTTATGTCGGAATGACTGGACGATCTATCAACACCAGGATCAAAAAACATAAGCGTCATTGCAGGTTGGGGAAGGTGGAGAAATAGGCCGTGGCAGAGCACTCACTGAGTGAGACCGACCACGTAACAAAATTCGCCGACACGGAAGGTCTGTCTGTAGAGAAGCACTATCACACCCTCTTGTTCAGAGAAGCTGTAGAAATACAAAAACTCGCGAACAGCTTCAACAAGAAAGAGGAAAGCCTTAAGGTAAACCGATCCTGGCTTCCCGTACTGCAGCGAACAACCGTCGCAGGTAGCAAGAGGAGAACCGCACCGGAAATGACCGCGACGAAGCCCTCGGACGTTGGCGCGCCAGGTACATATAGTCTGCGACCGCGAGCTCGGCTCCACGCATCACGGACCTTCACCGGGAATATCGGCTAGATACCATCTTGCAGGTATTCCAAAAACTCTCCACACGACTGTACAATAATACATGACACTCGCGCAACCCGTTTATCTTTACTCTGGGCAACTACGACCATAACCATAGATAGAAGCATAACAGACCAAAGACACTATTGGCTAGGAACTAAACATCTATGGTCCATAGCACGCTAACACGACAGTTCTGGCCAGCCCTTGCAGCACAGCTACTACTGGTAACCCCAGATGCTCGACCCGGCGAAAAAACAGGCAATCGCAGGGAAACCGTACTGTACACAGCACGCAAACCAACCTCAGACGTACACTGTCTGTAAGCCGATCTATGACCGATCGCCCACTAATGTACAACGACCTTGAACTGTTGCAGGGACACAGCAACTGCAGCAAGCCCCGCAACGAGCTCCAGCAACGACAACGGTAACGATGCACGGTACCTCGCACTAACATAACCATACCTTGCATGCACTGTCGCAGATGGCAAGCCGCTACTGCCCTTACTACACGTCCTACTGTCGCAGAGGTTTTTTTTCCCTTGGCGCTTGCCTTGGCATTTTTCCTCTGCCCTTACAACCGTTACCCTTCGATCGCTTTCGTCCACTTTCTATCTCCTGATGGACCATGTTAATGAGTAATCTTACCCAGACGCATGGATAACATCACAGCCCGCAACCTGTGACTCCTGATTCAAAAACTATGTTATACAGAGGTGACAGTAGAACTTTTGGTTCGGTCACCACGTTGGTGTGGGCGTGGCGGGGCCCCATCCTTTGTTATGAGCTCGGCTCCAGTTCACCACCGGGAATGGAGGGTGAAGCTTTGACTTTGCCAGCCACTCGTGCCGGCGAAACGTCAGTAAAATCATGAGATGAAGGTCGGCCGAAGAACCCGAGTCAGAAGCCAGTAGGCAGTTTGTCAATTCCAGTAATGTCTTGTGTCAGGAACTCATCCTTACATTTATGGACACTGACTTGTAAACATTCTACTTTCACATAATAAGAATGATGTCTCAAGAATTTGGAGGATTGTAGAGAACGCATTTTGAACACTTTGATATAAAGATCCTGCAGCCGGAATGTAAAACAAAGTTTGTAAGGCGATCGCCAAACTATTGAGAATTCACGCAGTATCTCTACGATGTTCTCAAGAATAATTGGGCTTCAGTTCTCGTTCAGACGTTGCTGCAAGACGCGCTTCCGCTTGGCTGTCATTCAGAAAAAACTTCCATAACAACTGTCGCCGAGCAGGTCTGCACTCCCATACAGTATTAAGTTATATATGAGGTGACTAGTGAATCATAACGGTACCAAAGGATAATGTTACAACGAGGCAAACAGAATGAAGATGTTGAGTTCCTGCCCAACGGCCTCGGGAGCGACGGCTCGGAGGTCTGCTTAGTGAATCCGGCGCTCCCTACCGCAGAAGGCATTACGCTAATCCTATTGTCGCGGCTGTCTACGTAATGGCGGCATTCAGTCGGTCGCGTGCGCCTGACGTCGCCGCCGTATTGTCGGAGACGCGGCCTCCGTCGCGTCGCCGGAGCGCCGTGTTTTGTCTCGGGCTGCGTGGCTGTGCCGCGGAAGCCGGCAAGCATTCTCTGAGCAGGAGGCGCGGCGCGCTCGGGATTCCGAACCCATTAGAGTGCGGCGCCTCGGCGCTCCTCCGCGATGCTGCAGAGGCTTACGCGGTGGGGAGGGCAAGAAACAGGTTCGTGTATATTATTTTCCAACGAGTCACGAGCATGGCTTCATTTCGTTTACATTACCTGGCTGAAAAATGACAAATTAGTGAAGCAATTAGGTTTGTGTAAGGTTCGTAGTATTTTTCCATATATTTACTACGAGGAAATGCAGATGATAAACGGGAATTGGTTGGACAAATTTATTATACCAGAACTGACGTGTGATTACATTTTCACGCAATTTGGGTGCATAGATCCTGAGAAGTCAGTACCTAGAACTACCGCCTCCGACCGTAATAACGGCCTTGATACGCCTGGGCATTGAGTCAAACAGAGCTTGGATGGCGTGTACAGGTACAGCTGCCCATGCAGTTTCAACACGATACCACAGTTCATCAACAGTAGTGACTGGCGTATTGTGGCGAGCCAGTTGCTCGGCCACCATTGACCAGACGTTTTCAGTTGTTGAGAGATCTGGAGAACGTGCTGCCAGGGCAGCAGTCGAACATTTCCTGTATCCAGAAAGGCCCGTTCAACACCTGCAACATGCGGTCGTGCATTATCCTGATGAAAAGTAGGGTGTCGCAGGGATCGAATGAAGGGTAGAGCCACGGGTGGTAACACATCTTAAATGTAACGTCCGCTGTTCAAAGTGCCGTCAATGCCAACAAGAGGTGACCGAGACGTGTAACCAATAGCACCCCATACTATCACGCCGGGTGATATGCCAGTATGGCGATGACGAATACACGCTTCCAATGTTTGTTCACCGCGGTGTCGTCAAACATGGATGCGATCATAGCGATGCTGTAAACAGAACCTGGATTAATCCGAAAAAATGACGTTTTGCCATTCGTACACCCAGGTTCGTCGTTGAGTACACCATCGCAGGCGCTCCTGTCTGTGATGCAGCGTCGAGGGTAACCGCAGCCGTGGTCTCCGAGCTGATAGTCCATCCAGCTGCAAACGCCGTCGAACTGTTCGCGCAGATGGTTGTTGTCTTGCAAACGTCCCCATTTGTTGACTCAGGGATCGAGATGTGGCTGCACGATGCGTTACAGCCATGTGAATAAGGTGCCTGTCATCTCGACTGCTAGTGATACGAGGCCGTTTGGTTCCACCACGGCGTTCTGCACTACCCTCCTGAACCCACCGATTCCATTTTCTGCTAACAGTCATTGGATCTCGACCAACGCGAGCAGCAATTACGCGATACGATAAACCGCAATCGCGATGGGCTACAATCTGACCTTTATCAAAGTTGGAAACGTGATGGTACCCATTTCTCCTCCTTACACGAGCCATCACAACAATGTTTCACCAGGCAACGCCGGTCAACTGTTGTGTGTGTATGACAAATCGATTGGAAACTTTCCTCATGTCAGCACGTTGCAGGTGTCGCCACCTTGTGTGAATTTTCGGAAAATCTACTCATTTGCACACCACAGCATCTTCTTCCTGTCAGTTAAATTTCGCATTTGTAGCACGTCATCATCGTGGTGTATCAGTTTTAATGGCCAGTAGTGTAAATACAACAGATACACATATCATAGACTTTAGTCATCAATAAAAAATTCTCCTTCCCTATTTACAACAGTCTGCAAACGCTGGAGTAACCTTTCGATTCCACAACTGTAGAAATCACGTGGTTTCCGGACGAAGAACTCGTCGAGCCACGTTGGGAGCGCATTTTCATCCGGAAATGATGTCCCTTTGATGATTATTAGATAGAGAGCGGAAAAGGTGAAAATCTGATGCCACAAGATCATATGAATAAGATGGGTGCAGAATGACTTCACTATCCAGCTCCCTTATAGTTTTTGTCAGTATATCAAATGCAATACTGACACTACGACTTAGATTAAGGACAGGCAAACCTACGTTTCTAGCATTTGTAGACTTAGGGAAAGATTTTGACAATGCTGACTGGAATACTCTCTCTCAAATTCTGAAGGTGGCAGGGGTAAAATACAGGGAGCGAAAGGCTATTTACAAGTTGTAAAGAAATCATATGGTAGTTATAAGAGTCGAGGGACATGAAAGGGAAGCAGTGGTTGGAAAGTGAGAGAGACAGGGTTGTTGCCTCTCGACGGTGTTATTCAATCTGTATATTGAGCAAGCAGTAAAGGAAACAAAAGAAAAATCGGAGTAGGTATTAAAATCCATGGAGAAGAAATAAAAACTTTGAGGTTCACCGATGACATTGTAATTCTGTCAGAGACAGCAAAAGACCTGGAAGAGCAGTCGAACGGAATGGACAGTGTATCGAAAGGAGGATATAAGATGAACATCAACAAACGCAAAACGAGGATAATGGAATGTAGTCGAGTTAACTCGGGTTGCTGAGGGAATGAGATTAGGAAATGAGACACCTAAAGTAGTAAAGGAGTTTTGCTATTTGCGGAGCAAAATAACTGATGATGAAGTAGAGAGGATTAAAATGTAGACTGGCAATGGCGAGGAAAGGGTGTCTGAAGAAGAGTAATTTGTTAACATCGATTTTAGATTTAAGTGTCAGTTAGTCGTTTCTGAATGTCTTTGTATAGAGTGTAGCCATGTATGTAAGTGAAACGTGGACGATAAATAGCTTAGACAAGAAGAGAATAGAAGCTTTCGAAATGTGGTGCTACAGAAGAATGCTGAAGGTTAGATGGGTAAATCACATATCTAAAGAGGTACTGAATAGAATTGGTGAGAAGAGGAATTTGTGGCACAACTTGACTAGAAGAAGGGATCGGTCGGTAGGACATGTTCTGAGGCATCAAGGGATCATCAATTTAGTACTGAACGGCAGCGTGGAGGGTAGAAATCGTAGAGGGAGACCAAGAGATGAATACACTAAGCAGATTCAGAAGGATGTAGGTTGCAGTAGGTACTGGGAGATGAAGAAACTTGCACAGGATAGAGTAGCATGGAGAGCTGCATCAAACCAATCTCAGGACTGAAAACCACAACAAGAACAACAACATCAAATGCGGGCCGGCGTTGTCGTTAAGTAGCACCACTTCATGCAGTCTTCCTGATTGCTGTTATTGGACTGCGTCTGCAAGACGTCTCAGTTGTTGAGAAATAACACCAGCAGCACATTGGGGGAAGGAATTCGTAGTACATCACGTCGTCGCTGTTCCACCAGATGTATAACATTATCTTTCGTGGATGCGTGCACTTGTTTGTAGAGTTGCTGCTGTGTTTGGGATCAACCGTTACCTTCTTCTCCTTACGTTAGCATAAAGACACCATCTCTTGTCACCAGTGTCGATACAGGATAGGAATGATCGGTGTTGCTCACGATATAATCATGACGAGGAAGCAGAGATGCACATACGGCCAGCCACTGATTTTTCTGATTTTGGCTTTGACCTTGTGGTACATACACGCGATTTTTTAACCTTCCCTATTGCATGAAAATGTTGCACGATAGTGCAGTGATCAAAGTTCATCACATTTGCCAGTTGCAGAGTACACTGACGTGAATCATTTTGGATTAATGCGTTTAAACGATCTTCATCAAATCCCGATGGTTTTCCTGACTACTGCCAAAACGACCCTGTTTACAAAGAGAAAACAATTTCACTGTCGTGCAATGTCCAGTGGCAATACCCTCACATACGGCGCAAATGATTCTGGCTGCCTCCGCTACTATAACGCCTCTATTGAACTCAAACCGAAGAATACGTCGGAAATGTGCGAATTGTCCACGTGGCACTCCATTTTCCAGCGTTCACTGTTCCACTTGCTGTTTCCAAATGACAGAAAAAGATATGTAAACTCAAATAGCGAAAGTGAACTAAAAATAAAAAATAACAATCGATAACTAAAACCATAGCAACCGGAATACAAACACCCAAAACAAAAACGCGACGAATTTATGCACCATCCTAATATACAGGCCGAAGAAAAATTCGCGCAATCGGACTTCGCAGGGCGATTCCTCACATACTAGAAAGACAAAAATATTTCTCACAAATTTCACATATTTCCGGCAGTAAACGGACGTTACAGACTGGCAACCTGACAGTACTGTAATCACATGTGCGGTAACTACCTTTTTCGGCAAATCGGAGTGGTACCGGTCAGTTGGTACGGTCCATAAGCCTTTTGGGTTATCCTGCAGGAGGTCCATAATTCGAGACTGGGATGAGGCGTACTACTTTTTATTTGTCAATTTCATTCTGCCATGTAATACACCAATATACACCGTTTCTTCAGCCACGTGTTTCCGATATATGCGTATTACTCCGTTTTGTAATGGCGATCATAGCAAAAACGTGGTCAGACAAGTCAGAAATAGACATTTGACACATGTGACCTGCATTGGACAGAGCAACTACAAAATGATTTCAGTTTCAAGATGTTAAAGATGACTCTACAGTTAAATAACTCAATATCTACTTTCATTTATACTACATACAGTACGCCCACTCAGATGTAGCACTTTAGCAGCCAGTGACTATAATAATTTCCATATTCATTGACCACATGACGTGTACAAAAGAACAGATTACTTTTAGAGCAGATGCTCAAAGCGTTACCCTGCATGTCCAAACATTGCACAATCCGCTGGATCATACAACTTTTGACTCTTCGTGATATGGCACATCCACAGAAACAAGAGCAGCATGAACACATGCTACCAGTTCTGCCACGTGCGTCGGCGGAATAGAATACTCCTGCTCTTTCAAGTGTCCCCACGGATTTAGGTCGGGAGAACGTGGAGTGCATACAACTGGATCTCTCTGTCCGCGCGATTTCCATGGAAATGTTCTGGCTGAGTACTGTGGCACACTAATTCAAAAGTGTGGAGTTTCACTTCCATGTTGGAAGCATAATCTCTGCCGAATATGATGTGGGACATCTTCCAGAGCGTCACGCAAATAGTTTGAAGGGAATGCGTGATACCATGCTGCAGTCAAGCGGTCAGGCAACAAGTAGGGACCCAAACTACTGTCTCTAAATATTCCATCCAGACATTGATGCCAAAGCGAACTTGACATCCACGGTCCTGTGTAATGCGCGGGTTAACGTCACAACAGTGCTGGGCGTTGTGCATATTGAAGACATCCTCACGAGAGGGCGCTGGTTCATCCGACCATACTACAGTGTTTATGAAATCGTCGTTGGCTCTCTGTTGTTGTCGGAACTACTGACAGAATTGCATCCACAGACGGCGTTTAACACCAAGATAGATTATAAATAATTTATACTGTGGAATTTTATGTATGTAACTGTGAAACGTTTGATATTTTGATTACTGTCATTGAACTGCTAGAGGGAAGTAGAAATTTGTGAAGGATAGTTTGAAAAAACTTAACAGTGTGTTTAAATAGTGAAACTTTATAAAATATGACTGTTTATAAAAGAGAAACTGTATGTAGAAAACTGCTTCGTACTTAGAGAACAGTATTATAAGGATGGAAAAGGTGTAGGGAACACCCTCCGCTACAGAAGGGGCTTGGTGCGTGGGAAAAGGTGGATCTGGCGGTCAATCGGGGCAGCAAGAAAGAGAGAGAACATTACGCAGTCAGTGGCCAGCAGTTGTGCAGTCAACACCACAGGAGCCAAGTGAGGCATTCAGAAACCGATTTATGAAGGAATGGCGTCGGATGTGGTTTCGGCTGTAAAATGGTGCTCTCGTATTTTGGAATGGCTCTAAAATGATTAATACGTCGCCAAGAAGAACTGAATAGAGCATTAAACAAATATTCAAATGTGTGTGAAATCTTATGGGACTTAACTGCTAAGGTCATCAGTCCCTAAGCTTACACACTACTTAACCTAAAGTCAACTGGTGTTCGAAAAAGCCATTTTCGTAACAAAATTGTCGAAGACTTTTTCTCAGTGGTTCTATACGGTCCTTGGGGTCCTGAATGCCAAAATGGGTTAAATGGTTCTGAGCACTATGGGACTTAACTTCTGAGGTCATCAGTCCCCTAGAACGTAGAACTACTTAAACCTAACTAACCTAAGGACATCACACACATCCATGCCCGAGGCAGGATTCGAACACGCGACCGTAGCAGCGCCTAGGACCTCTCGGCCACCGCGGCCGGCATCCTGAATCCGATTTTCATGTTTGCTGTCTTGTAGGAGGTCGGCTGCAGAAAGAAACAAACAGGAAATATAATGAACTTTTACGTGCTGTAGGTATTTTTGTAGATTTTTTTGAATTACAGAGGTTGGCAGTAGTAGCTTTTGACGTTTTCGCAGGACAGCTTTTCAGCACGCTCTAGCGTCGATACCGCTTGTCAGAAAATCAAATCTGACTAACGTATTTCTTAGGAAATTTTGTCTACATTAATTATGTATACATCGGTCATCTTCGTAAATGCAAAGTTTTACAGATATAAATGCAAAACTAAAAGAAGGTGTGAACATTTCGATATTTTTTGTGTTTTTAGTTGTGAATCCGACCTACTACAAGTCAAGAAACACGAAATTCGGACCGGTGATAACATATTGTTCTCACGTACCTCAATTTTTTTTGCTATGGCATCTGTTACGGGATCAAAGAGTCTACAGAAAGACACAAACCGCAGAAGAGGGTCATAAGAGTAATAACTGGAGTTAGTAGGTTGCCTTATTGTATAAAAAAAGAAAGAAAAAAATGACGAAATTTTTAGCGATTCCGAACGGTCTTTTACTCTTGGTTTATTGGTTGATGTAGACACGGACAGAAATCCTTTTGAGACGATTCAAAAATTCCCACCTCTCCCCGGACATCCATGCATGTTAAAGCGCTGATTTTGGGATGGGAGGTGCTGTGGCTTCGGGTCGGATTCTCCTGGTGGTTCAACGACTGTGTGGCGACCAGCTGGCTTGTAGTCTTTATGTGGTTTTAAGATCCACTTGCCTCACTGGAACAACAGCTGAAAGACTTCGAAAGTTAGATCCCTTTTCTGGATAAGAGTCACAGAGCGGAAGTTGAATGCCCATTATAAAATAAATCTGGACAACACGGCCTTCACTTAACGAAAGAGAGCACCTGCGTTTGTTGAAAATTGTCAGTGCCAACACACGAACGTTATTGATTGAAATAATCGCATAAATCAAAGTCGTTAGGACAGTGCTGAGAAATTGGGCGTTAGTGAGTTATGGCAGCAGATGTCCTACGCGAATGCCTTTGCTGACAGAACGACATTGCCGGTAGTGCCTCTCCAGGTCTCGTGACCATATCGGTTGGACCCTAGACGACTGAAAAGCTTGGCCTGGTCAGATGACTCCCAATTTCAGTTGGTAAGAGTGGATGGCAGCGTTCGAATGTGGCGCAGACTCCACGAACCCATAGACCCAAGTTACCAACAAGGCACTGTGCAAGCTGGTGATGGTCCGGAAGTAGCATGGGCCGTGTTTACATCGAATGATCTCGCTCTTCTAGTCCAACTGAACCCACCATAGACTGAAAATGATTATTGTTAGGCGACTTGGAGACCATTTGCTGCTATTTGTGATGGAATTTTGATGGATGACGATGCGCAGTGTCACCGTGCCGCAGTTGTTTGTGACTGGTTTGAAGAACATTCTGAGAAACTCGAGTGAACGATATGGCCACCCAGATTTCCCCACATGGGATATAATCGATAGGCCATTTCGAGTGCAGTATCCTGCACTGGCAACATTTTCGAAATTATGGATGGCTTATAGAGGCAGCATATCTCAATACTTTTTTTTTTCAGGGGACTTAACAAGTCGTAGGAAGTCCATGCTACATCGAGTTACTGAAGTATGCCTGGAGTATGTCAAAGACAATACAAGGATATATCCTACAGGGTGTTTCAAAAATGACCGGTATATTTGAAACGGCAATGAAAACTAAACGAGCAGCGATAGAAATACACCGTTTGTTGCAATATGCTTGTGACAACAGTACATTTTCAGGCGGACAAACTTTCGAAATTACAGTAGTTACAATTTTCAACAACAGATGGCGCTGCAAGTGATGTGAAAGATATAAAAGACAACGCAGTCTGTGGGTGCGCCATTCTGTACGTCGTCTTTCTGCTGTAAGCGTGTGCTGTTCACAACGTGCAAGTGTGCTGTAGACAACATGGTTTATTCCTTAGAACAGAGGATTTTTCTGGTGTTGGAATTCCACCGCCTAGAACACAGTGTTGTTGCAACAAGACGAAGTTTTCAACGGAGGTTTAATGTAACCAAAGGACCGAAAAGCGATACAATAAAGGATCTGTTTGAAAAATTTCAACGGACTGGGAACGTGACGGATGAACGTGCTGGAAAGGTAGGGCGACCGCGTACGGCAACCACAGGGGGCAACGCGCAGCTAGTGCAGCAGGTGATCCAACAGCGGCCTCGGGTTTCCGTTCGCCGTGTTGCAGCTGCGGTCCAAATGTCGCCAACGTCCACGTATCGTCTCATGCGCCAGAGTTTACACCTCTATCCATACAAAATTCAAACGCTGTAACCCCTCAGCGCCGCTACCATTGCTTTACGAGAGACATTCGCTAACGATATAGTGCACAGGATTGATGACGGCGATATGCATGTGGCAGCATTTGGTTTACTGACGAAGCTTATTTTTACCTGGACGGCTTCGTCAATAAACAGAACTGGCGCATATGGGGAACCGAAAAGCCCCATGTTGCAGTCCCATCGTCCCTGCATCCTCAAAAAGTACTGGTCTGGGCCGCCATTTTTTCCAAAGGAATCATTGGCCTATTTTTCAGATCTGAAACGATTACTGCATCACGCTATCTGGACATTCTTCGTGAATTTGTGGCGGTACAAACTGCCTTAGACGACACTGCGAACACCTCGTGGTTTATGCAAGATGGTGCCCGGCCACATCGCACGGCCGACGTCTTTAATTTCCTGAATGAATATTTCGATGATCGTGTGATTGCTTTGGTCTATCCGAAACATACAGGAGGCGGCGTAGATTGGCCTCCCTATTCGCCAGAAATGAACCCCTGTGACTTCTTTCTGTGGGGACACTTGAAAGACCAGGTGTACCGCCAGAATCCAGAAACAATTGAACAGCTGAAGCAGTACATCTCATCTGCATGTGAAGCCATTCCGCCAGACACGTTGTCAAAGGTTTCGGGTAATTTTATTCAGAGGCTACGCCATATTATTGCTACGCATGGTGGATATGTGGAAAATATCGTACTATAGAGTTTCCCAGACCGCAGCGCCATCTGTTGTTGAAAATTGTAACTACTGTAATTTCGAAAGTTTGTCTGCCTGAAAATGTACTGTTGTCCCATGCATATTGCAACAAACGGTGTATTTCTATCGCTGCTCGTTTAGTTTTTATTGCCGTTCAAATATACCGGTCATTTTTGAAACACCCTGTATGACTTCTGTTACCTGAGTGTACAATCCATTAACAGATTTGAAAGCTTTATCTGACTATTGTGTAATCCACAGAGAAATAGAGCAGTCGTTCTGAGTTACATGGATTAGACAGGTCCTTGATAGGTTTACAGAGTATGTGGCACCAGATGTCAACACACACGTCACGCAGCGCCAAAAAGTTACAGTCCGGCGGTTTGTGGGCTCGTAGCTGGCACCCGATAGCGTCCCACATGCGTTCCTTGGGTTCCATATCAGGCAAACATGGTGGCCAAGACAACAAAGCGAAACCACTACAATGGTCCTCAAACCAATGTAGCACGATACTGGCCGTGACGCTTGCAGTTATCCTCCTGGAAGGTACCATCGCTTCTGCAGAATACGTCAACAGTGAAAGGATTCAGGTAGTCTACAATAATGTTCACGTGAAGGAATATATCAACAATGAAAGGATTCAGATGGTCTACAATAATGTTCATGTAAAACACAGCTGGGGTTATACGAGGGACATTTAATAAATTTTGCACAGCAGTTTTCTTACTTACACGCTTATTGTTTGTTGCTAATATCGCTTTACAGTCGTTCAGTATAGCCTTCCTCCTCCTCTAACTACTAGATCCCAACGTCTCAGAAGCTCTATTATTGAATCTAGGACACCAGTTCTGTTTATCTGTCGAATAGGTTGGGTAAAGGAGGCAGAAAGCTTTTCCAGACACATATAACGACGTCCATGCATATGCTTTTTCAACTTCAGGAACTACTCGAAGTCTGGTGGAGGATGCAGTACCCTTGTCATTGACACTGGCGCAGTATTTTGGGCTACAGCATTGCCGATATGCGGGCTAGAAATGTCGTGGAGGATGAGTGGTCCAGCCTCGAGCAGCCGTGGTAAGGTTTTGTCCATTTTTCTGCGCAAGTTTTGCATGAATTTACGATAATACATTGCTATGATACTTGTTCTACATGGTACTCTATCTGCCCTGCTGATTCCTTGGTGATCATAAGCAAAAGTCATCATTTGATTCAGCGAGTAGAAATTTTTTTGGACGTGGACAATCTGAGCACTCCACTGAGTGGACAGTGATTTCAACTCCTGCTCAAATTCTCTGTCTGTCGTCTGTCGTGGTAAGTTCCTATGGGACCAAACTGCTTACTCACTTCTTGATATAACCTAAACTAACACGCTAAGGGGCCGGCCGCGGTGGCCGTGCGGTTCTAGGCGCTCCAGTCCGGAGCCGCGCTGCTGCTACGGTCGCAGGTTCGAATCCTGCCTCGGGCATGGGTGTGTGTGATGTCCTTAGGTTAGTTAGGTTTAAGTAGTTCTAAGTTCTAGGGGACTGATGACCATAGATGTTAAGTC